>NC_067400.1:190785137-191002637 GCF_016432865.1 Antechinus flavipes | reverse complement strand
TACAATATTCTCTCTTCTATTCTGTTGTTTTATTTTGTGAGGCTTTTGTTTCTGTTTTTTTAAGTCCCCTTATATCAATATTTTGCAAAAATTTCCTTACATCTCATATAATTTTCATATCCATCATTTCTACATTAGAGTTTTTTGTTTTTATCCTATTATGTGCAAGAAATAAATTAACATTTTAGAAAATATTTTCTAAAATGATAAAAAGGAAGTAACAAAGTTGCTTGCCAATTTCCTTTTATTGTTCTGCTTCGGTTTCCCTAAATTGTTCTGCCTCAATCCCACTGCTTGCAACCCCCCTTTACTGTTCATTAGGACTGAGATAATTAGGGCTGTAGAGATCTGGCCACTCTGGCATTCCAAAAGATAAAACTCCAGATGTCCTATTTCAGATTGGCATTCTCTATCTCTAAGTTCCAGACTTCCTATCTCTAGTTTGACTGTGCCTTTCACTTCCAGTTTATCAGAATTTATGGTTCTACCCCCAACCTGTCAGAAGCAAATTGAAGTTCTTGCCTGGAAATTCTCACCTTTTATTAGTGCTCAAACTTCACCCCTTGCCTTTGTCTCTCCGATCTTGGAACTACATGTAAAAATCATTGGAATTTCACATTTGATGTTGAGACATCATTTGAGACATTAACCCTGGGACCAAAATGGATCCCTTGTTCCCAGAAAATCTCTCCCTCTTAGAAATCCAAATAAAATATTAAAAACTCTCTAGTCTCTATCTTGCCTCAGTTTCTCCAACATTACTTTTTTTTGAATTTTGATTTCATTTATTTTTTAATTTTTTTTTTATTGACAGAACCCATGCCAGGGTGATTTTTTACAACATTATCCCTTGCACTCTCTTCTGTTCCGATTTTTCCCTTCCCTCCCTTCACCCCCTCCCCCAGATAGCAAGTAGTCCTATACATGTTAAATAGGTTACAGTATATCCTAGATACAATATATACGTGCAGAACCGAACAATTCTCTTGTTGCACAGGGAGAATTTGGATTCAGAAGGTATAAATAACCCGGGAAGAAAAACAAAAATGCAGGCAGTTTATATTCATTTCCCAGTGTCCTTTCTTTGGGTGTAGCTGCTTCTGTCCATCCTTGATCAAGTGAAACTGAGTTAGATCTCTTTGTTGAAGAAATCCACTTCCATCAGAATACATCCTCATACAGTATCGTTGTTGAGGTATATAATGATCTCCTGGTTCTGCTCATTTCACTTAGCATCAGTTCATGTAAGTCTCGCCAGTCCTCTCTGTATTCATCCTGCTGGTCATTTCTTACAGAACAATAATATTCCATAACATTCATATACCACGATTTACTCAACAATTCATTGATGGGCATCCATTCATTTTCCAGTTTCTAGCCACTACAAACAGGGCTGCCACAAACATTTTGGCACATACAGGTCCCTTTCCCTTCTTTAGTATCTCTTTGGGGTATAAGCCCAGTAGAAACACTGCTGGATCAAAGGGTAGGCACAGTTTGATAACTTTTTGAGCATAGTTCCAAATTGTTCTCCAGAATGGCTGGATGTATTCACAATTCCACCAACAATGTATCAGTGTCCCTGTTTTCCTACATCCCCTCCAACATTCCGCATTGTCTTTCCCTGTCATTCTAGCCAATCTGACAGGTGTATAGTGGTATCTCAGAGTTATCTTAATTTGCATTTCTCTGATTAATAATGATTTGGAGCATATTTTCATATGGCTATAGATAGTTTTAATTTCTTCGTCTGAGAATTGTCTTTCATATCCTTTGACCATTTATCAATTTCTCCAACATTACAAAGTCAATGACAAGACTCCTCCAAATCTCCTGATAAAGAATTCATATTATCCCAATTTCCTATAGCTGAAAGAAGGTAGAGTTAGATTCACAGTTTTCATAGCTTTCTCAATTCCTAGCATCTAAAGCTAGAAGTGACCTTAGAGAATATTTACATTTGCTGACAAGTTCCATCTAGCTTTGTACTAGTAACTTTGTAGGGGAGGAAAGATACTAAACTACTCAATTCCTTTCCCAAATAGAAAACCTAAAAAACCTTGAAGAATAGAGTAAGCAAATAGCAGTTAACCAAAGAATACATAGGGCTGGTTAGCTGAAACTGACTTACAAGAGGAACTCAAACTGGACCATAAATTCAAATGCAATAGATTTGTGATGATGATTTTGATTTGCAAGAGAGAAAAAAAGGGAGGAAGGCAAGAATATAGATTCTAGTACTCAACCCATATTCTTCTTTTTAATAGAAAAAAATAGTATAAGGAACTTGTAGGAAAAGAAACTCTTTTCCAGAGAAGATTAGAATTGTATATTTTGTGGTTTCTTTTAAATGCCATTTATTTTTAAAAATTTCCTGGAGCACTGAAAAGTAAGTACCTTGTCAATGGTCAAAAGCCCAATTTGTTTCAGAATTGAGACTTGAACCCAAGTCTTTCTTATTCCCCATACAACTTCCTATCCAACAGATCATGTTGCATTTTGGATTTCATAGAGAATACAATAGTTTAGTAGAAAGAATTTTGGATTTGAACTCAAAAGACTTGAGTAAGAATCTTGACTTTTGAAACTTATTGTCTATGTAATTATGAGCAAATCACTTAACTTCTCTGAGAATTAGTTCCCTAATTTGTGCAATAGTTTAAATGTATATTATTTTAACTAGATGAGATCTTTTTAAAAATCTAATCTAGAGTTACAAATAGGTTTGTGTTTATATTTGTCTTTTTTTTTTAAAGGTTAGGGATGCAAGAGGGAAAGATATTCTGATTTTTCTGATTTCCATGTCAACTTCATTATCTGAAGGAGACAAGCATCAAAAACTTTTACTTTAACTTAGTTTTCAAAAAAATTATAAAACAGTTTTGCATTAGACTTGCTCCTGGAGTTTTAGCTTCTGTTGTTTACCAGGAACATTAAGATGATCATCAAATGCACTGCTGAGCTTGGGACAAAAGCCAGCTTAAATGTTTATTAATGATATTATTTGAAACAGTTATTCAGCACATTCCTTCTTGTTCTTTAAAGACATTTGCCTTACTACCTCCCATCTTAAATTCTTAAGTTAAAAGAAATGAAATAATTCTTTTACATTAAGGAATTTTCTTTTGCCCAAGTAAATATTGAAGTTGAATCTTATTTTAAATAAGGAATGAAGGACTTAACCAACCAATGAAGGATTTAATTTCCCTCATGGAAAATGCTTCTTTTCCTTTCATGACAGTAGCTAATATAATCATCTTAGTACCAATAATAATTCTTATATGAGGAAAAAATTTAAGTAGACAGCTGATGTCCAAGGAACTAATTGTCTTTAGGGATGGAAGATTATAATGAGATGTGTTGATTTTCATATGCATAAATTCATATAAAAACCCGAATTGCCTAAATATACCTTATTTATTGAATACTTAAAAACCACATACTATCATGCAGCAGTATGTAATCCTTATCTAAATCTGCAAAATTAACTAAAATGTTTTTTCTTAATATTTTTCTATACTGTGACATTCAACAGATACTACTCAGTGAGTTGACATGGAAATCAGAAAAATCAAAACAACTTTCCTTCTTTCCAAGTATTCCCCTCCCCCCAAAAAAAAACCCCAAACCTAGCGGCAACTCTAGATTCGATTTTTTTTTAATTTCTCATCTAGTTGTAATAACAAATATTATCTTTAACTATTTGCACAGATTAGGAAACTAATTCACAGAGAAGTTAAGCTACTTGCTTACAGTTACACAACTAATAAGTATCAACAGTCAGAATTCTTACGTTATCTTTTGAATCCAAGTCCAATACTCTTTCCACTAAATTATTTTAGTCTCAAGAAAATACAAAATGTACCATGATGTATTGGACAGAGAGTTGTATAGAGAATAGGAAAGATCTGGGTTCAAGACACATCCTGCCTGTTCCTAGTATTGTTAAATATTTCACTGTTGTGCTCAATTCAAACATAGAATTTTCCTAAACCCTGTCCCTATTAACATTTGCCCTTTTCTCCTGAGAGAGCCTCACTTTTATAGTAAATATATAAATTGACAATTTATATTTTTGTTTTGTCTGAATAATAAAAAAAAAGATTACATGCTCTCATTATGTGACTATTTGAAACTTTTTAATTCCCTAAAGGCGTTAATATCATCATCATCATCATCATCATCATATCTATTTAATATATTTTGGGGGACATTATTACATAAATATTACTCAGATATCAAATTGCCAGGAGTGTTAGTATGGTGTGTGTGTAAATATATATATGAAAGCAAATAAAGTCAATGATGATAATGATAATATATATATATTTTTTTCCAATATGCCAATGGAGCATCATTATCAATGAAGTACTCATTCATGGTGAAGAACACAATACATCTCCATCTTCTCTTCACAAAAAGATTCTTGTCCATATTCTTCTATAGATTTTTCCATGAATAGAAAAAAATCTATTATTGCTATTTACTTTTCCTCCTCCTGGAATTAGAGAATAGCTTCTACTGTAGGTATAAAAAAGAATCTCTGGCTAGAAAAGGAAGAGTCAGCATGGAAGTTGAATTAAAAGAACTATAGAGTATTCACTCTAATCAAATTTCTCCAGCAAAGAATTGTGATGTTGTAATTAAAAGGGGATGTCAACATATCTGCTTTCTCCTCTTATTCAACAGAAAACAACTGGCCGTGCTCACTAGACTTCATATGAAGTTTGTTTATATATTTTAATAAAATACATTTTGATTCAAAAAGGATGCATGTAGTTTCCCTGATTTGACCCAGCAGGGTACATGGCAGTGTTCCAGAAATGAAATGTGGTCATTGTTACCAATTTTCAATATAATAATAGGTGTCCTGGTCTGGAAGGGCAATATTAACTGGGAAATATTCAAGGAAAAGCAGATAGATATAAGTTGCATTCAAGCAGAACATTTTATTTTTCCTATCATTTCAACTTTTTCCTCTTCTCATGAGCCTGGCAGCTACAACCATTTACAAACTTGCAATGGATATATTCTACTCAATACTCTGGTGAGGAAAGGTCATTACATCAGCAGTATGAGACATCCCTGAACAGATTTTCCTTCCAGCACTAATTTGCTTTTCTTTGGAGCAATATGCAGAAGGCACTAATCATGATGGTTCATTGCGAATATTTTCATGTAGACTTTTTTAAACCTTTGCAGCAGCTGTAGGTTTGGAAAACATGTGTATCAAAGCAATTAAAGAAAAGAATATATGAAATGCAAACAAAGCTTTTAATATGCTACTAGTAGAGGGGTTTACTCCATCCAATAAGCTCAAATTACAATTAGTTTTTAAAAAGAAACTATAATTCCACAAATAATATAATTTACACATGGTAACAATATGAGAATATTTTATAATAAAAATTCCCTATTTACACTAGCTACAATATCACCAATCTAAAACCAAATCATATAAAATAAGATACATTCCATAATTCTAATACTAATATCAATAATACTAATATTCCCACTAATGAGAGATATAAATCTAGATACATATTAGAAATAAATAGATATAAATTTAAGATTTACATTATTATTGATGCCTAATTACAGAGCATTGTTCACCAGGCGCTATAATAAATGTTTTGCACTTAACTGTGTCAACTGATGTTCATAAATAATCCTGAGAAATAGACACTTTTATTCTCATATTTCATATAAGGAAATTAAGGCAAATAGGAATTAAAAGACTTGCTCAAGTAAATAAAAATTGAAAATGTTTGAGGCCAGATTGTAAGTCAGATCTTCCTGATTCCAGAACTAGTGTTTTATCTACTGCATCATCTAGTTGCCATTGAAAATAGATAAATGTTAAATTCAATTAAGATAGGAAATATATAAAACCCAATTAAGAGAATGGAGATTATATAATTCAGAAACGTAATATTCATTTTTCATGTTCCTGTCAGACTTTAAATATGTCTGTCTTTTATATTTTTATTCTGTTCTGATATAGTTCTTTCCTTCATCTTCCTCTCCCTTGTCATAATAGTATACCTTTAAGACTGACTAATGGATATGTACTTTACTGAACTGAGCCTGCTATAGTGAAACTCCAGAAGTAAATCATTTTTAGAATTGTTTGAATCCATCTTCTGTACTGCATATTTTTCCTATGAAGCCTCCTCTATTCTCAATAAATGATAAAATTGATCTAATTTGTCATGTAATTAGACATATGTTTTACAACGAATGATCAAAAGCATCTATAACATTAATTCATCAAACAATTTAAGATTCACATCATTTTTGGTGCTTAATCATATGTCATATGTGAACTTTAAAAGGAATTTTGTTTAAATTATATACATTATATGTTTGTGTGAAGGATTAGGAAAAGATTTATATTTATTAATAAAAATAAAAAGTATATTTCACTATAATTGTAATAGTCATATTATGTGAATAAAATCTAAAAATAAAGAAAATATGTCACAGAGAATCCAACACCAGAAAAGGGCCTACTTGTACAAAAATATTTTTGGCAGCTCTTTTTGTGGTAGCGAAGAATTAGAAATTGAGGGAATGTCCATCAATTGGGGAATGGCGGAATAAGTGGAGTTATATGATTGATTGTAATGGATTATTATTATTCTTTAAAAAATCATGGACAGGATTGTTTCAGAAAAAAACAGACATATGAATTGATACAAAATGAAATAAAGAGAATCAGGGGAGCATTGTACACACTAATAGTAATATTATAAGGATTATCAATTGTGAAAGACTTAGCTACTCATCAAAACCACGAATTCTAATAGGCTCATTATTAATAACAACCAAAAAAGTTATTCACCTCCAGAGAAAGAATTGATAAAATCTGAGAACAGATTGGATCATACTTGTTTTATTTTGTTTTTTCACTTTCTTATGTTTCTTATCCTCTACCCCCCATGTTCCCCCAACATGTTTAATATGGATAGAATATCTGGAGAGAATATCTATGTTTTGCACGATTTCACCTGTATAATTGATATCGTACTGCTTACCTTCTCCATGAGTGAGGGACAAGAAGATTTTACCCTTGGTGTTCAGATGTCCTTAAAAGCAAATTTATGCAAAAGTTCTCTGCAAATCTATGTTCTCTTTTCTACTTACTCTTACACTACTTACATTTACATTTCTACTTACACATTCAAGTAAAAAAGCTACAAGTTCTGCATATTTGGAGATTATATAATTCAGAAACGTAATATTCATTTTTCATGTTCCTGTCAGACTTTAAATATGTCTGTCTTTTATATTTTTATTCTGTTCTGATATAGTTCTTTCCTTCATCTTCCTCTCCCTTGTCATAATAGTATACCTTTAAGACTGACTAATGGATATGTACTTTACTGAACTGAGCCTGCTATAGTGAAACTCCAGAAGTAAATCATTTTTAGAATTGTTTGAATCCATCTTCTGTACTGCATATTTTTCCTATGAAGCCTCCTCTATTCTCAATAAATGATAAAATTGATCTAATTTGTCATGTAATTAGACATATGTTTTACAACGAATGATCAAAAGCATCTATAACATTAATTCATCAAACAATTTAAGATTCACATCATTTTTGGTGCTTAATCATATGTCATATGTGAACTTTAAAAGGAATTTTGTTTAAATTATATACATTATATGTTTGTGTGAAGGATTAGGAAAAGATTTATATTTATTAATAAAAATAAAAAGTATATTTCACTATAATTGTAATAGTCATATTATGTGAATAAAATCTAAAAATAAAGAAAATATGTCACAGAGAATCCAACACCAGAAAAGGGCCTACTTGTACAAAAATATTTTTGGCAGCTCTTTTTGTGGTAGCGAAGAATTAGAAATTGAGGGAATGTCCATCAATTGGGGAATGGCGGAATAAGTGGAGTTATATGATTGATTGTAATGGATTATTATTATTCTTTAAAAAATCATGGACAGGATTGTTTCAGAAAAAAACAGACATATGAATTGATACAAAATGAAATAAAGAGAATCAGGGGAGCATTGTACACACTAATAGTAATATTATAAGGATTATCAATTGTGAAAGACTTAGCTACTCATCAAAACCACGAATTCTAATAGGCTCATTATTAATAACAACCAAAAAAGTTATTCACCTCCAGAGAAAGAATTGATAAAATCTGAGAACAGATTGGATCATACTTGTTTTATTTTGTTTTTTCACTTTCTTATGTTTCTTATCCTCTACCCCCCATGTTCCCCCAACATGTTTAATATGGATAGAATATCTGGAGAGAATATCTATGTTTTGCACGATTTCACCTGTATAATTGATATCGTACTGCTTACCTTCTCCATGAGTGAGGGACAAGAAGATTTTACCCTTGGTGTTCAGATGTCCTTAAAAGCAAATTTATGCAAAAGTTCTCTGCAAATCTATGTTCTCTTTTCTACTTACTCTTACACTACTTACATTTACATTTCTACTTACACATTCAAGTAAAAAAGCTACAAGTTCTGCATATTTGGTGTTTAAAAATTCAAGGAAAGTCTCCTAGTGACCATCAATTTGTGTCATGGGTGTCATTGGGGAAACAAATGAAGTGGGTGTTGTCATATATTTTTTAACCAAAAAGGGAAAAAGTAACAGAACTGAGATTCAAAAACTAATTAAACTTGATACAACTAAAATGAAAGCATTTTGATATAATTTATTGAAGAGAAAATGCTGTGAAATTAACAGTAATCCAAAGCTAATTAAAGTTGATGCAATAGGAGCAGTCAAAGAATGCATGATAACATTTATTGAACTAAAGAAACATGACTATCAGCTTATCAGAAATCACCAAACTCTTTGAAGACTGTAAAAACAGAAATCATTCTTGGAATTTCATTCATGGAATAAGATCCAAGTTATTTGTTGCCTGACAATTCTAAATCATGATATGTAATGGCGTATTGCTTATACATAGAAGGGACTTTAAAATACACAATTCCCAAAAAATTATTATTCTTTTATATATGAACATGACTCGAGAAGTTAGAAATTTGAAAATTGTCTCTTACACTTATTACTCATGATTCTTTTAATAATAATAATACAGATGTTCTTTTTTTTTTCTCATGGAATTATCTATGTAGTCCACAGATATAACACACTAGCCCTTGTATAATCAGAAAATATAGCTGAATTTCAAATTGTCCCTGAATGAGTTTTGTAAGAAATGTATCTGTTGTATTTCCTTCCCTGGAATTTTTTAAGGCAGATTTTTAGTCATTTTTTGAACACCTAGGTAGATATTTCACTGGATTATGACTGGAAGACCTTAATTGTCTTATGAAGACAGTTGGGCCTTGACATCAGAAGACTTAGGTTCAAATACTACTTTATAATTTTAGTAGCTGGGTGATTCTGGGCACGTAATTTAGTCTGACATCATTTTTGGTGCTTAATCATATGTCATATGTGAACTTTAAAAGGAATTTTGTTTAAATTATATACATTATATGTTTGTGTGAAGGATTAGGAAAAGATTTATATTTATTAATAAAAATAAAAAGTATATTTCACTATAATTGTAATAGTCATATTATGTGAATAAAATCTAAAAATAAAGAAAATATGTCACAGAGAATCCAACACCAGAAAAGGGCCTACTTGTACAAAAATATTTTTGGCAGCTCTTTTTGTGGTAGCGAAGAATTAGAAATTAACAGTAATCCAAAGCTAATTAAAGTTGATGCAATAGGAGCAGTCAAAGAATGCATGATAACATTTATTGAACTAAAGAAACATGACTATCAGCTTATCAGAAATCACCAAACTCTTTGAAGACTGTAAAAACAGAAATCATTCTTGGAATTTCATTCATGGAATAAGATCCAAGTTATTTGTTGCCTGACAATTCTAAATCATGATATGTAATGGCGTATTGCTTATACATAGAAGGGACTTTAAAATACACAATTCCCAAAAAATTATTATTCTTTTATATATGAACATGACTCGAGAAGTTAGAAATTTGAAAATTGTCTCTTACACTTATTACTCATGATTCTTTTAATAATAATAATACAGATGTTCTTTTTTTTTTTCTCATGGAATTATCTATGTAGTCCACAGATATAACACACTAGCCCTTGTATAATCAGAAAATATAGCTGAATTTCAAATTGTCCCTGAATGAGTTTTGTAAGAAATGTATCTGTTGTATTTCCTTCCCTGGAATTTTTTTAGGCAGATTTTTAGTCATTTTTTGAACACCTAGGTAGATATTTCACTGGATTATGACTGGAAGACCTTAATTGTCTTATGAAGACAGTTGGGCCTTGACATCAGAAGACTTAGGTTCAAATACTACTTTATAATTTTAGTAGCTGGGTGATTCTGGGCACGTAATTTAGTCTGACCTCAGTTTCCTCACATACACTTAAGAGTCATAATTGCATCTCCTTTGCAGTATTGTTATGAGGAAAAAAATGTGATACTATACATGATACTGTCCATAAAATATTTTGCAAACCTCTCAGTGATATATGTGTTTACTATTATTAATCCCAGTTCCACTTCTGTAATGTCTTAATGTATTAGAAATCATAGTTTAACTATGAATTGGCCTCAAAATTGAATAGAAGAATTTAAATTGAATAGGCAGTTAATGAGAAATTGTTTAGAGATTTAAATGAATTATAAGCCATCTCCTTAAAAATCTTTCCAATATTTTAATATAAATATTCTTCTGGTGATGTTATGTGGTTGTGAAGTATAGAATAATGGATTCAGCAAAATGAAAGAGTTTGAATTAACTTAAGGGAGAACAAACATATATATTGGTAGTAGGTTGGGTGACACCACAATGCCAAAAAAAAAAAAGTAGTTATACAGTAGCACTGATAAAAAAGACTTAGAGAAACACAGGTACAAAAAAGAAGATAGTTTAGTTATGTATTAAGGACAAGATATTTCAGGGAGATAGATCTCTTCTGTGCTTTGCTGGTGCTACTGCAGTGATAAGAAACTTCTTTGTAAGTTAAGTAGATTCTTCTATAGCAGATTTACAGAAAGAATAGAATAAAAGTGTAACAGGGTGAAAAAGTATGGATGGGTTATGGTCTATTCTGCTGGAAAGATCATTGAGCCAAAAGAAGACTTCATGCCAGTCATTTAAACTCCCCATTTCTCAACTTCCTCATCTGTAAAATAAGAGGCTAGACTAGTGGGTTTTTAAAATCTCTCACATTCCATGGCTGTTTTTGCTTCTTCATACTTAATGATATATCAGTGAAAATATAAGAAGCTTTCTGGTATGGTATTTCAGCATCTCATAGCTGACCCAAATCTAGCACATTATTTATGTTTACTCTGAAAAAAATTGGAACTATAGATTCACAATGTCTCTCTCATGTAGGAAAATGAGAGATGCCAGGTTGAAAGTAAATACATCACTAATAAAAGTTACAATTATAGATTACTTTTTGGTTAAAAAAGTACTTAATGTAAATTATCTCATTTGAGCTTCATAACACATAGTCTGAATATTTTTTCTTTCTCCAATTTGTGAGTGAGGATACTTCATTTCAGAATAGTTAAGAATTTAGGCCGGGTTCACAAGACAATAGAATCAGAATTCAAATTGAGGACCTCTAATGCCAAAAACAGCGATAATTTTACTATACCACGCTGATATTTCCATAACTGACTGTGTTGCCATGTAAGCCATTCCTTTCCTTATTCTGTCCCCAAGTTCTTCATTCTGATTGAGGTCAAATACCAAATGTAAAATAGCTTCTATAAACAAGCTAATCAGGAGAGGAAAGTATGCCTTATACAAATTATCTATTTTTCTGAAACTCCAGGGCAAAAAGCTAGCTAGCTTAGGGAAGCAATCCCAAAGTTTATACAAAAAGGTTAATGGTGACATGATTTTTATTGGCTTGTTCATAAAACTTCTAGTACAGATCAAATAATTCCATATATTACTAGAAAAAAAAAAACTTATTACTGTATCCTTTCCTGATACTGTTTTCCAAACTCTCTTCTTATACACATATAGCAACAGTTTTGTAGGTGCCATTGGAACGCATCCATAGCATACTCACTCTAGGCTACTGCAGGTGGCCCTTGCTCCTGCCTTTGTGCTCCCGTTTTCAATTTGGGCAAGATTGAGTAGGTAATCCAGTGAAAAATCACAGATATTTTGAAGGTTGCATCAATAGCTCATTATATATCTTTCCCTAAAACCTAATCCTCTTTCTCATTCTTTTGCTTTTATCCTGAACACAACCATCCTTTTAGTCAGCCAAGTTCACAAACTCAGTTTCATGCTGGACATCTTTAATTCACTTCACAAATCAAAAGTATTTACCAAGTCTTGTATTTCTTCTGTCTTCACAATATCTATTGAATGCCTCTTCTTCTCTATGTTCACAAAATACTTTAGGCCAGACCCATGGCTCCTACTTGGTCTCCCTGCCTCAAACCTCTCCATTAATTCCTTACACAGCTGCCAAAGTGATTTTTTCTGAACTGGAGATGTGATCGTAGGGCAATAAGGGTGCACATAAGTAAAACGGCAGGCCTGGAGGCAGGAAATCTCATCTTCCTGAATTAAAAAAAAAAAAAAAAAAAGAATCTCCAACACTTTCTATATGTGTGACTTTGGGGAATACATTTAACTTTTCTTGCCTCAGTTTCCTCATTTGTAAAATGAGGTGGAGAAGGACATGGTAAAACTACTCCAGTATCTTTACCAAGAAAACCACAAGTACAGTCACAAAGAATAGGACACTTGAATGAATGAAGAATAGGACAATTGAATGATAACAAAAATGTCCAATATGGCAACCTTCTACTCAGGATATTCCAATGGCTTAATATTGACTTTAGAATCAAATGTAAACACCTCTGTTTGGCATTTAAAGCCCTGACTCTATCTAACTTCCCAATATATAATTCCTCTTGATTTAGCCAAAACGACTTCACATGTATAAAAAATAACTGAAATGTCCAAACCTTTTTGGAAATTAAGTTATGATACCATCTATTAAGAAGCATCATGTAAAGAAAGAGGAAGGAAATCTTTTGCTTGTTTTTGCATTGTCTATCTACAAAAAGAAAAATATGATACCTTCTGAAAATCTTTTAGGTTCACTAATGGGATTTTTAGCCTTGATTGCTTTATTACATATATATAGTTTTTTTTTTTTTAACCATCGTCTTTAAAGAATAAATTTCCCTGCTAACCTAGACATATTAATCAAATAGTAGTAATTACTAACATATAATTACTGTTTTCAAGTATGCTCAATTTCTCAGACAGATTGTATAAAAAATGTTTAATCATATTGAGTTCATTAAAAATATTATTTATCTCAGTGAAAGGAAAAATAATCAAAACATTTTTAAATGTAATAACATTCTTTATTTCATTTTTATTCACCCTTAAAAATTTCTTTTTTATCTCTGCTTTATAATGCATATATTAGTATATTAGGACATGCATACAATATATAAATACTACATATTGCTGAGGAACTGGATACAAAACTGTTTTCTTGAAAAAGGTACTAGATCAAATTGGCACTAATCTAAACAATTGTCTATATTCTGCCTAGAGGCTTTTTTCTGACCCTTTTCAAGGATTCTTGCTTCATCATTTCCAGCTTGTATTGATCTGTTATTCAGGATGCAGATGTTAATTAAACCTGTTTCTTACTCTAAACCACTAAATTTTCCAGTGTGGCTCTGACCTTCCTCAACCATACTGAAAACCACATTTCTTCTCTCTCCCTTTATCACCTTTAAATATCTACCACACTTCTTTTTAAAGGAAAGCATGTAAGATAAGTGTATTTTAGACCTAAAAATTCCTTGATGACTCAATTACTTCTGTAGATAAATGCAGATTCCAATTTTTTTAACCACATAATTTTTATTAACCTTGTGAAAAAATTCACAAAGATCCTGGGGTAATCAGTTTTAGATTATTTAGCCTTCATGGAAAATATGGCATATTCAGAGCAATCAAGTGTAAACTATCTTTTAAGTATTCAAGGTAGAGGTGAGGAGATGAGGGAATTGACAAATTGGGCCTTAAGTCTGCATATAATACTAATTAGGTTCCTGTTTCGATGAAATGGAATCCAAATTTTGGGAAATTTGGCATTGAGTTGGCCCTGTATGGATTCTGATTTCGGAAAAACTAATCCCTTGAAGAAGTCAGAAGACAAGCATGAGTAATTAAAATCTTTGCTTAGGGTTTTGATCTTCATTTTTCCTTTCTTCAACTCTTAGCATCTTTTCCCCCCCTGCTCATGTATTCATACTATCCTGCCTTTGCTATTTCAGTATCCTTGTATCTGGCCTCCTTGTGCTTATCTGGTTATTCTCTTTAACCTCTTCTGGTTGAGTGTTGTATAATTTTCTTTCCCAGTTTCTGGGCCTTTCCTTTATATGGCTCTAACAAAGGAAAGAATTACTGCCCCAAATAATTTGAATAAATCTCCCAATTGGTCCAAAAGTGACTCAAGTGGCCTGGAGGAAAAATTGTAGAAGAATGGTATCAAAGAGCTCTAATAATTCACTAAAATCTGCATGAAGTGCTGACACAGGACTGTGCTTAAAGACGTAGGAAAGTAAAAACTCTGGATGGGAACATTGATGAGGAGTGATCCTAAGGACCACAGTAGGAAACTGGTATTGAAGAGTCATGCTAGATAAAATGAAATCTTCTGGGAACTCTATCCAGGATACAACTGCAAATGAAAGAAACTTTAGAGGCCTCTGGAGAATAATTGCAGATAAAAGGATGATTCTATTTTCTAGGCACTAAGTTGTGAGGCCCACTAACTTTCCTGAATCTGTAAATAAATGGTTCATTCTCTTAGCCTTGTAATTTACGTGCTTACAAGGTTATCTGGGAATAACTTGAGTTTTGTCAATTAGATGACTTAGGTGGAGGTATAGTCATACAAAGGAGACATATCGCTAGACATCATCAAATTCCTTGATGACTCAATTACTTCTGTAGATAAATGCAGATTCCAATTTTTTTAACCACATAATTTTTATTAACCTTGTGAAAAAATTCACAAAGATCCTGGGGTAATCAGTTTTAGATTATTTAGCCTTCATGGAAAATATGGCATATTCAGAGCAATCAAGTGTAAACTATCTTTTAAGTATTCAAGGTAGAGGTGAGGAGATGAGGGAATTGACAAATTGGGCCTTAAGTCTGCATATAATACTAATTAGGTTCCTGTTTCGATGAAATGGAATCCAAATTTTGGGAAATTTGGCATTGAGTTGGCCCTGTATGGATTCTGATTTCGGAAAAACTAATCCCTTGAAGAAGTCAGAAGACAAGCATGAGTAATTAAAATCTTTGCTTAGGGTTTTGATCTTCATTTTTCCTTTCTTCAACTCTTAGCATCTTTTCCCCCCCTGCTCATGTATTCATACTATCCTGCCTTTGCTATTTCAGTATCCTTGTATCTGGCCTCCTTGTGCTTATCTGGTTATTCTCTTTAACCTCTTCTGGTTGAGTGTTGTATAATTTTCTTTCCCAGTTTCTGGGCCTTTCCTTTATATGGCTCTAACAAAGGAAAGAATTACTGCCCCAAATAATTTGAATAAATCTCCCAATTGGTCCAAAAGTGACTCAAGTGGCCTGGAGGAAAAATTGTAGAAGAATGGTATCAAAGAGCTCTAATAATTCACTAAAATCTGCATGAAGTGCTGACACAGGACTGTGCTTAAAGACGTAGGAAAGTAAAAACTCTGGATGGGAACATTGATGAGGAGTGATCCTAAGGACCACAGTAGGAAACTGGTATTGAAGAGTCATGCTAGATAAAATGAAATCTTCTGGGAACTCTATCCAGGATACAACTGCAAATGAAAGAAACTTTAGAGGCCTCTGGAGAATAATTGCAGATAAAAGGATGATTCTATTTTCTAGGCACTAAGTTGTGAGGCCCACTAACTTTCCTGAATCTGTAAATAAATGGTTCATTCTCTTAGCCTTGTAATTTACGTGCTTACAAGGTTATCTGGGAATAACTTGAGTTTTGTCAATTAGATGACTTAGGTGGAGGTATAGTCATACAAAGGAGACATATCGCTAGACATCATCATATTCTTTGGGAATATCTGACATGATTAACAACTGATTAACTCCAAATATGGCAAATTCTGTCCAGTTTTAAGCTCTCCCAGCATATGACCTCACCATGGCATTTTTTGCTACTTGGTGGCAGAACTCTGATTTTTTGTTTAGGCTCTAATGACTTGCTCTTGGACCATGGTGCAAGAGCATGCTTCTGTATTTATCTCAATGACCATTTCCCAACTTAAAGCTCATTCAGACCATTAAACTTTTGGATTCTTTTTCCATCATGCCTAAAAACCTAATTTAATTCCCTATTTTATTCTTCAAATTCCTTGAGATTAAGTGATCTACCTACTAACTCCCTAAATCCCAGTGCTGAGGATAGAATCCTTACTATCTGTTGCCCAAAGTCCTGATGTTAACTACCTTCTTATCTGGTATTGCCTGTCATGACCTCTCCCCGTCTTTTTTTCCTCAAATATCAAATATCTCTTAGCACACCACTCTAATGTTAGCTGTTTGTTTCTATATTATTTTATACCCTGGTGGTAGGTCTTCATAGTCTTTGCCTCCAGTTCATCCAAACACCAACTGAACCCCGACTCTGAAATCTCAACAGAATCCTCATATATAGTTAACTATAAAATTTTCTGGTAAAATCTATGTAGTAGTTTTTTATGACAGGAAGCACTTTTATGTCAGCTAAAAGAGAGTCTTTCATATGATGTATCAACTTTATACTGTATCTCACAATGACAATAATGACAGATAAATCTAAAATGGAATGCCAGGGTGGTGTGAGGAGAATAATAATATCTATGAGAAAATGACTATGAAGGAAGCCATTAAGACACCATGAATTGGAATGCAGTATTATTCTCTCTATCCCAATGCAGTCTAAATGGATTTCCAATTCTAAGAAAGGAAAAAAGGGCCAGAACAATTACAGTGGCAATTTTCCTCCCCCAGGAGGATCTAATTCAAATACAAATCCATCTCCTTCATGTTCATTTATATACCATGGTTAAAGTATACTCTGAGGTAATATGGCTATAGAATACAAAGTTAGGTTTTTCTTAGTTGTTCAATATATTGTTTTCCATAGTTCACTTAGATATTTTCAAATAAAATTTTTCATTCTAGTCAAAAATTCTCATGTGTATAGAACACAAGAAATGACTGCTGAAGCACATCAGTTAGTTCCAATGAATGATAATATGCAATTGAAGCAACTTAAATTAAAAAAAAAATAATTGTGCAAAAGTTTCTTTTTTCCACCTATATTCTGACATTTTAAACCACAGAGTAATGAGTTATTCCACATTAATGAAGATTTTTTACATGAGTGTGTTTCTTTCCTCCAAAGAATTTTTAGCAAGAGAAAACAGAGGCTCATTTTGAATATTTTATTCATAAAATTTCTTAGTGCTTGGTCTTAAAACCTATTTCACTATAAGAAAGATTATTCCAATAAGGTGAACACTTATTAGAATTATTTTTTACCAACTGCATAAAATTTTCTTTTGCTGGTGATATTTTGCCTTTGTGAATAGGTCAGGTTTCACTTTCTTTTATCCTCATTAATGGAAAAATCCACAAATATAAGTGAGAATTTTTTAGTTTTATTTGTATCATAAACATACAAAATAAAAATAAAATGTATATTCTTCACGAAACTGATAATACTGAGACATATTTGCACATTTGTGAATCTGTTAATTGGAATTATAATTCTGAAAGCAAAGTACATGCCCTTTAACATTCTAGGTCTTTATTCCAAAGAGTTAAAAATATGGGCACAAAAATATTTAAAGCAGTTTTCTTGTGGTGGCAAAAAATTTGAAATGAAAAAAAAATCCATTAGCTGGTTAGTGCCTGAACAAGTAATGGAATATGAATATAATAGAAACTATTTTACTGTAAAAATATTGGGGGGGGGCAGTTTTAAAGAGGCATGGAAAGAGTTGGATGAACTAATGCAAAGTGAAGAAATCAGAATCAGAATAACAATTTATAGCATCAAAATTATAGAAATGAACATTTTTTTAAAGATTTAAGAATATGTTTAGATAAACTAAATTATCAGACAAGATTGCAGAGTATTGAAGAAAAAAGAATTGTTTGTATTTCATCCTCGAGAAATGATAATACACAGAATTAAAAAAAATGTTTCTAGATGCAACCAATATAGAGATGTTTTGTCTAACTGAAATCACTTTTCCCCCCTCTTTTCTTCCTTCCTGCTTCCCTCCTTCCCCTTATTTCCTTCCTCCCTTCCTTTCTTTGTCCCTCCTTTTCTTACTCCTTTCTTTTTCCTTTCTTTACTTCCTCTTTCACTTGCTCTTTTCTTTCTTCTTCCCTCCTTCCCCCCTTCCTTAATCCTCTTTTTCTCTTTTTTCTTTTTACCCTTTCTCCCTTTCTTTTTAATGGGTATAAGAGGTATGTGTATGTGTGTGCTAAAAGAAAGTTTGCTTTATAATTAAAAAAAAATAATATTTTAAAAATAAAAGCCAGTTAAAAGAGAAATGTATAATTGTGATACATTTATTATCTAACCAGAGTACCTGCTAGTTTCTGCCATCAGAGTATGCTATTTCCTTGGGAAAACTCATTGATTCTCACTTTAGTAAAGCAGGGATTTCCACTGATACAGAGCAGGGAGAATAAGTTTTTATTGGGCAACTACTGAGATCAGTGAGATCATATTATTATTCAAATACTTAATTCATAAGTCAACTGAAAACTTTTCTATTTGTATTGTCTAAACAAAATTGTTCTCTTGTTTCAGCCAGCCAATACGTTACTATATTCAATGTTTCTTTCCTCACAACAAAATCTTTAAGGTGATAAACTCAGGAATCAATTAATTGATATTTAGTTTCATGTAAAAGAAAGATGGCATTAAACTGTCTGTTCAGTTTCAGTCATACAATGAAGATAATCTTTGAAGTTTCCCTGGCCATCTTCTTCAGTGTACAATGTAAATTACTCTAATTCAATTTCTATTATCCTCTCTATTCCAGGACCATTAAATCTTTCCAAATAGATATCCTTTATGTTGCACATGTACAGTGAAATTCAAGACTCTTTTTATCATATAGTTAAGGGGTGCCACATACTGCTCCAAACATGGAGAGTAAAATTTCATTTTAAAGCAACAAATTAATCCCAAACTTCTTGATTGCCTGTTGAAGAATATTCTGATCTCCTAAGCCTTGATCATTGTATGATAAAAATTTCTAATTATTGTTAGCAGTTAGCAGAAATTAGAAAGAATCAGAACAAGGAGTAGTATGTGAATACAATATCATCTTTTCTTCCTCTGGAATGAATTATTATCTACATGAGTTACATTTAGCAATTTCTTCAAAGATGCCTTCTGGCCTTTTTCTATTGCTATTCATAACTAACTCTACTGAATGGAGATGGTTAGATATGAAAAGGTTTCTTTTTCAGGAAGAAAAAAATATAATCTTCAAAAGAATTACTCAACATCCTTCCCTCTATCCAAAAGCTTGTTCTTGAAATAAGACATGAGAATAGCTGATGTGCAGAGTGCTCAGAGACCTTTATTAATTTATGGATGACTGCATTGCTAATCAATTTGGCTTAAAGAATCACAAGCATAGGGCTGAATTACCTGGTAACTATCACATTTAAAACATTAATATAGTACACTGTGATGAAAGTCCTGTTGCAATGTCTTATGGTATAACAGGTGACCCTTAGCCCTTAAATTTTAACAACTGTGCTCAAGTTCTATTTTGCCCTACCAAGTAGAAATGATGTTAGTATGAGTCAAACAACAGGTTATATGCTTATCCTTCAAGGAGAAGCCTTATCATTAGAAAGATGGCTACTATATGATTGAAAGTTTTATACACAGCAAAATGTAGAGACCATCTGATGAGGTGTAAAAAACTTTATAAGTGAAGAGATAACCTATATTTTTTTCAACAGTATTTAATTTTTCCAAATACATGAAAAGATAATTTTCAATATTCATTTTTTTAATTTTTAATTTTCCACATAAAAGATAGTTTTCAACATTCATTTTTGTATGACTGGACTCCAGATTTTTTTTCCTCTCTCACTTACCTTCCATCTCCAAAATACAGCAAGCAATCTGATATAGGTTAAATGTATGCAATTCTTTAAACATATTTTCATATTTGTCATGTTGTACAAGAAAAATCAAACCAAAAGGGAAAAATCCATGAGAAAAAAAACCAGAAAATGTTAAAATAATATGCTTCAAACCACATTTAATCTCTCTCTGTATGCAGAGGGCATTTTCCATTCTGAGTCTATTGGAAATGTCTTAAATCACTGCATTATTGAGAAGAATGAAATCCTTCAAAGATGATCATCATATAATCTTATTATTATTTTGTACAATGTTCTCTTTGTTCTACTCACTTCACTCAGTCAGTATCAGTTCATATAAGTCTATCCAGGATTTTCTGAAATCAGCTTTCTCATCATTTCTTATAGAATAATAATATTCCATCACATTCATATACCATAACTGATTCATCTCTTCTCCAACTGAGGAGTATTCACTCAGTTTCCACTTCCTCGATACTACAAAAGGGACTGCTACAAACATTTTTGTACATGTGGGTACTTTCCCCTTTGTTATGATTCTTTTGGTATATAGATTTTGGATTACAGACCCTGTAGAGACACCACTATATCTAAGTGTACATATAGTTTTATAGACCTATGGGCATAGTTTCAAATTACTTTCCAGAATGGTTGGATCACTTCACAATTGAGGGGAGAATAGCCCATATTAATGAAATAAGATATTAAGTATTGAAATGATTTCATAGCAATAGAGAAGCATCATTTGTTATCAGAGGGATTTTTAAAAGAATTACTGATGTTATTTTCTTTAATAGTATAAGGATATGAGGTATCACAAATGTAGAAATCTTCCACTAATACAGTTGTATCTCATTATAACTTAGCATACAGTCATCAAGGGTTACTATAGCAAAATCCATCTCTTTGTGTCCAAGTTGATAATTAATTTTGCCTTAATTTATCCTCAAACTAGAGTTTATTGCTAGACTCATATCATTTTTTCCATCATGTTAGGACCTGTAGAATTTGCATTTTGATGGCATGGCTTTGGAAAACTCAATCTCATTTCAATACTATATTGAAGCAATGGGAAAAGGCCATAGTACAAGTTCTTTATTATTCCAATATGCCAATAATGCTGTGATCTCACCGATATGATAAGATTCATTCATCCAGGAATGTAGATTGCAAACCAACCATTTTCCCATCTTGTGTAACTTTTGTCATGTATTATAATAAATTTGGTCACTGGAATCTACCCAATGTGCTAAGGACCTTCTTTTCATCATTTTTCCAATGTATAGCTACAAATGGAAGTCAAAAGCTGTCAGTTATTTGCTTTCATTATGTGACCAGCCATTTCATTTTTAGATCATATATAAGATATTGAAGTCTGCTCATGTATAGCATGTATTTCAATTTTTTTTCTGGTTAATTTTTATCTTCAATTCTTTGGAAACAATGGTATTTTATGACTTATAGTTAAGCAATGTCACCAAAAGTATGCTGGGATTTAAAAAAAAAAAAAAGAATGTTTGTTTCAGGAAGAAGCTTAGAGCTACTAAAAGAAAACAAAACCAAAACTTTTCAAAAGCAATTCAGTACTAAACCCAACCCATTGAACATTTATACCGTCTGTTCCAGACCCTAATGAGTGAGCTTCATAGATTGTCCATATAATATATACTTGTAGAGAGCTGGAAGGATTGCAGAGGGCTGGAACTCTGAAAAAGTGTACTTGAGTCTAAGACAAAGAGTACTTAAGGCTAAGTACCTACTCAATGTGAGATAATGGTTCTATAAATGTATACTTAGAGGATATGATGATTTGATTGCTCTCCTCATGACTGGCCACCTGCTGAATCTGTTGTGGTGAGGTAATTGGAGAGAAGGATTGGAGGGCTAAGGGAGAGAGTCTGAGTCTCTCTGCCGAACTTCGCTCATAAGGCTCCAAACTCCAGATCCATCTTTGATGAGCCACTTGGCAGCTTGCCTGCCTTCTTCACTTCTTCTCCTAAAGATCCAAGGACTTGACTGATCCTGACTGACTTAACAAGGTCCTTCAGAGAGCTAGCCTGGACATTATGCATATGAAAAATAGTTATTATCTATTCGCTATTTGTGTGTATGTACTGTTGAGTGGTTTTTTATGAATCTCATGTAGGAAGTTTTTTGCACATTGCATAAATCTCTACAATCAGCATAATCCATAGGCAGGAAAATATGGAGTACCTCACTATCTCTATGGAATCTTTTTTTGAAATAGACTATGTTCCTCCATGACAGTGGAAAAAAGATTGTTTTTCCCTGTGCCACACCTCTGTTCTGTTATTAATCTTTCAAGATATCTTGTATCTCTGACATATATATTAGAGATACTATTTGGGAGATTATCCCTGTGATCTGAGCAACTGAATTGAAATAAATAATGCTTATAATAATTCTTATTACTGAGGAAAATTAATGTTAGATTATATCAATTACTACTAATATTCCTATGTGAATCCATCTGTTTCCTCAGACTCCTAACTTCTGAAGATCAGGCAATTTCTGAAGGGAATAGATAAGTAAGGTAGTATACTCCCAGTCTCAGCGGCTCTCACTTTTGTTTACTCTGGAAACCAACGTGGGATTAGGTCCAAAGCCAGAGATGTATTTCATTTTCTTTACTACTCCCCTCCTAAAGATTTTGGGTGAGTTGATCTAGAAAAGGGAGATGAAGTTAGTAAAAGTCTAGTTGAAGGAAAGTTTTTCAGACCAACATTTCTAGAAACAAGCTGGGTTTTATAAAGCCAGATAACATTACAGTCCTACATGGTAAATTGATACTTGCAACTAACTCTTAAGAAATTTATAATTATTATTGCAGTTAGAAGGAGTCTACATAGAAATAGGGCATGGTGTGAGTTGAATATGATGGGATAATATCTTTAACAGTAAGGCAGGAAGAAAGAAAAAATGCATTGGACAAGAAGAAAAAGAGAAGTAGATTAGAGTAAATTATTTTACATAGATAATTTACTCATGACAATTTGCAGAGAGAACACTTAAGCCTTCCTGTTAACAGAATTGGCTCAAAGAGGCAAATAACGCATATTCAATTGGGTATAGAAATCTATCTCCCCATAGGAAAATTGAAGGGGAAGAGGATAAAAGAAGATTGAGTGGGCTGATAGAAGAGAGGATTGACTGAAGAAGTGGAGATAAGAAGCAAAACACTTTTGAAGAGGGCTAAGGTGCAAGGAAAGAATGAGAGTAGAATAAATAGAGAAAACATAGAATGGAGTGGGGAAAAGTTAGCAATGATTGTTAAAAAAAATTACAGCTAATTTCTTTGATAAAGACCTCATTTCTCAAATATATAAAGAACTGAGTCAAATTTATTAAAAAAAAAAAAAAAGCACCTCCATTTCCAACTGATCCATGACTACAGGCAGTTTTCAGAAGAAGTAATCAAAGCTACTTATTGTCTTATTAAAGTTGTGAACTGATCCAACCATTCTATAGAACAGTTTGGAACTATACCCAAAGGGCTATAAATCATGCATACCCTTTGACCTAGCATTACCACTGTATTCCAAAAAAATAAAAAACAAAAAGGAAAAGGAGTTATATGTACAAAAATATTTATAGTAGTTGTTTTTGTGGTGACAAAGAATTGGAAATTGAGGGAATATCCATCATTGGGGAATGGCTAAACAAGCTGAAGTATATGATTGTGCTGAACAGGAAGCACTCCAGAAAAACTTGGAAAGACTTACATGAATTGATGTAAAGTGAAATAAGCAGAATCAGGCAAATATTAGCTAATATCTACAATACAATAATCCAAGACAGTTCAAAAGGACTGATGAAGAAAAATGCTATTTATCCCCAGAGAAAGAATTGATGGAGTCAGAATGCCCATGAAGCATTTTTTTCTTTCTTTTTTTTTAGCGGAGTAGGTGACTGGGTTTTCTTGCATAATATGACCATTATGGAAATATTTTTTGCATAATTGCACATATTTAATATGTAGCAAGTTGATTACCTCTTCAATTAGGGAAGTGAATGAAGGAGAGAAGTTGGAATTCAATTTTTTTAAATGTTAATTTTTTTACATATAATAGGGAAAATAATTTTTAATTAAATAAATTTACTATTTAATGTTGCACATTAGTTTCATAACTTCCTTTAAAGAGAAAAAAAAAAAAAACCACATACCGCTATATTGAAAAATCCTCAGAAAAGACATATCTACACTATAATATCTATAGAACACCCTCACCATGCAAAGGAAGCAAAACTTATTCAGAGTTTTAACTAGAAATTCTTGAGCTTCAGTGCTGTGCTTCTCCTGGAGAGGGTCATACAATCTGTCTATAACATAGCGTCTTAAGGTTTTCAAAATGAAAAATGCCCTGGAAATTCAACCTCTGGGCAATATTTGATTGTTTCCCTACAGTTCAGTGGAAATAGTGATTAAGAGGATAAGGCCAAAAGTCAGGAAATGAAGCAGTAACAGTTCTTATAGTACCAAACTCTTACTTGTTTCAAATATTAAAGTGGAGCTTTTAACAGTCTATCAAAATATGTCTATCAAAACATTAATCAAAAATATATGAGGGAAAAGGGAAAGCAATACAGCAACAACAAAGCCTAAGAAGGAGAAAACCCCAAAAACCATTCCATCAAAGGGTTTTTATCTCCTATCTTTCTCTCCCCTTAAAGAGATAGTTTCTTCCATGTCAAAGAGTGACTGATTCTTAGAACAATCAAGATTCTCCTTTTTCTGCCTCATAGTTATTTTTTGATAGATTATTAGTTATTTTTTGATAGACTATTAAGCTTTGAGGATACCAGGTTTTACTTAAATCAAAAGAAAATTTGAAATATGGAACATCTATGTCCTATTACATGTCTTCAAGAGTTTTTAATATTTACAATCTAGTTGCTCAGTTAAATTTGGAAAAACTTCAAATTGTTGCATGTAGAGTTCTTTGATCAACAGTCAAAATAAGATGAGTTTGAAAACTTTTCTGGAAAATATTTTTAGTATGTTCTCTTTATAAACTATCCCTACAGTACCTTCCAGTAAGGCTTCTAGGCAATAAAGAAGAGGGAATTTCTAAGGTAGTATAATAGATAGAATATAAGTTTCTTATAAATAAAATAAATTTCCCTTTATATAAATAAACTAACTGCCTGAATAATTTATGGAGATGCATCTAGTTACTAAAATATTTCAATTCTTCTTGAAACCAGTAACACTGAATATAATTAGTAAAATCCAGAAATGTATGGCATAGGGTGGCCTGAGGCCATATCATTTTTCAATAACTTGGTTAATATTTATTATATTATAATCAAATGTATATATGATTCAAGAACTTTATAAAAGTTCATTGAGCTTATAACACTTAAAGCAATATTCAAATGGAATGAATTGTCTCTTTCCTATAACATTCTTTCAATTGACACCGTGTTTTCTAGGAATTAAAGTCATTAATTAATCACAATAATAATATTTATATAATGCTTACTATGTGCCAGAAACTATGCTAAATACTTTACAATTATTATTTCATTTAATCCTTACAGCAATACTAGGAGGTAGGTGTGCTATCATTAAACCCATTTTACAGAAAAGGAAACTGAAACAAATAAAGATTAATTTACTTGCCCAAGGTACTAGATAACGAGTATGAATCTGAGGCCATATTAAAACTCAGATCTTCCTGATTCCAAGTTCAATGCTCTATTCACTGTGCTACCTCTATAAAGTGTGAGACATTAGGCATAGAATACAAACCCATGTCCTTCTACTTAGCAGTACTTTGCAAGTCACGTATTCCTGTTTCTTTATTCATTTGAGAATATCATTGCATATTCTACAAAATGTACTATTATTCAAATTCAGAAATTATAATTCTCTATTGAATTGCACTTACTTCAATATTTATAAGGTCTAAGTTTAATAGATATAGCATTTATGTTTTTGTGAATGAATCCAGATATATATATATATAAAACCTATCTTTCCAAACTTTTTGTACAGTAAAGGCATGCTGGCCTTTTCTTTGTTTCTCATATATCCCTTGCCCCAATCCCACACCCTTTCTTTGACCTAGACCTCCAGGATCAATATCTCCTAAATGTGCTGTCTCTACAATCCCTCTCTTCCTTCAAGATGCATCTTCCACTTTCTTTGGAGAAATATAATTGGAGGAGTGAGAATGACTTTAGCAGAATAAGAAAGTGTTCAGACAATGAGAAAAAAAATAACCAGTAAAGTAGATCAAAGATTGAATTTAGGAAGGAGAAATATGACAACATTTAAGAAAAAATTTAAGTACAATCTGGCAAAATATTTATCCACAATCTACTTTTGGGTTAAAAGAGGAGCAGGATCAAGGACAATTAAAGAAGCTTAAAAGAATTAATGAGGATAAAATAAATGGAACAATTCAAGGATTAAGCAAATCAATTGAGCAATTGTGGATGGATCAAATTGGTGAATAAAGACTAAAGGGGAGATAGGTATGGTGGGATTTCATCATCACAACAATTAAAGGAGCTAGGTGATATTATAGCCCTCATTTTTACAATTTAGGAAAGCATGCAGAAATTAAGGGACTTTGCCCATGATTATTCACCTAGTAAGTGGCAAATTGAATTTGAACTCAGGTTTTTCTGATTCCAGGTTCAGCATTTATAGCCACTCTTCCATTTATCTATCAAGTTAGTAAGAAATAATAATTAGTTACCAAAGTTTTAACCAGGTATTTGGAGTTGAGATGTAGATACTAATAAGCAGCATTGAAATCTGAGTGTATACTTAAAAGTTTATAAAATATTAGGTAGGCCAGATTTATGTAGATTTAACTGAGTTATCAATGCTTTTAGTTTCTTAATGAATGTGTTTCATATTGATCACATTTTATATTACTTATTTTTCTATTATACATAGCAAAGTTTATCTGAGGCAATATTGCATCACATTTACTTGAAGTTCTATATTGCTCAAGCTGTCTGTCACATGTTTTGCATCATTGAAGTTTGCATTTAATTTATGGTGGCGAAAGAAATTAATTTTTTCAAGAAAATAAAATGAGTCAAAATGATTACTAACTTTAGAAGAGTTACTCAATGCCTAAAGTGGTTAAACACATTTCTTCATTTAACAAAAATAAAACTTTTAATAAAGAGCTTGAGGTGAGCTAATAGTCTATTTCATTATGATAAAAGAACACACACTGAGAATATCTTTCTGCAATCTGATGAAGCAATGAGCCAATACAGTTATAAATCTTCCAGAAATTCCCCATGGTTCAACTCAAAAATATTTATTTTTCTCAGCCCTACCTCCTTCTCCCACTTCCTTTTTCATTTCCCCACTATTCTTGTTAACTATAGGGGAAAACTTTTCTTCTTGCAACTAAGGAAATAAAATGTGTGTGTTTCACACATTTCTTTTTTAAAAATCTATAAAGATGAACTGTAATATTTGTTTCATTAGAAAATGAATGATAAGGAAAAAAAAATTGCTCCAAAAAGCCCATCAAAACCCCTACTATTCATTTCATCATTATAATTTTAGTGACTGAAAAGTGAACATATGATTTACCATTATTTTAACAGAGGGAGAGTTGAAAATGCATTTATTCATTAAGTTGTACAGTGGGTAGCTTGAAACCAAAACTACAGTGTCTAGTTTGCCAGTCATGAAATATGTACAATGATTAGCTCATTGCACATGTATAACATTCAAACAAAAATGATACCTAATTGGCATGCAGATATATAATAAATCAATGATACCAGTATATGTAACTTGAAGAAGGAGATGGAAATTGTATACAGTATTTGTTTGATTTTTTTACCTTCTGCTGATAAATATTAAGCCTTTAACAAACTACAGAATCATTCCCTTGGTGATGCTATCTTAGTTATCAAAAAAAATTGTAATTATAAATTATGATAAACAACATCCCCATCATTTTGTCCTAACACTGACCTCCAGAGAAAAGTAAGTCCTGTATTCACACTCAGATTAAGTAAAGGAAATATGACATACTTATGCCAACTTAAAAACAAAAATTTAAATCAAAAATCTCATTACCTAGTAACTAATTCATTCCAATCCCAATAAAATAAAACCTTGTCATGAAAAGAAACATATTTCTCACTAAAAACTGATACATAAATTGAATTTTAAATAACCAAATCACTGTTTAAATAAATTGGAATGTGAGACTTGTTTAAGGGGCCCTAAAAATTCATCTTTACTATTGAGAATATTTTAATCTATTGCCTCCTCTATTTTCCTAAATCCTTATTTTATGTATTGATATATAGTACATAAAGTACTGTACATCAATATACTTAAAGTATGCCACATGTACATATTAGAATTTTGTAAAGATACTGAGATAATTACAAGATAATTTATTTAAATTTTTTCAATAGTTTTGTTGAATCCTTTAGCTAAATTACAGAGGCAAATTTTTACTTCTCCAGCAATCATTGTAACTCACATCTGTAGCACCTTAAGGGGCATAAAATACAAAAGATCTTAAAGAGAACAAAATAACATTTCACTGCCGCAGTTCCCTTAACAAATAGCCAAAATTATGTTCCACCAACATACATCACACATTACAGACTCTAATCAGAAAGCATACATAATTTTGCAAGACTTTCTCTATGTTATGCTATTGGTTATAGAAATAAAAGATGATTTCATATATATTCGTTATTTTCTAATTCATTTATGGTTTCAACAAGTACTCCAAGGTACTACAGCCAAAAGATATCAATACCAGATATCTTTATCTATACTTTGTATAGATTTTATCTTTTAAAGAAACAGTAGGAAGAAAGCTTTCTCAAATAAGCAATATAACTGTACTACTTTGGACTTAATTGTACTATGTCCCTTAGTGATATTATGATATCAATTGTGTTAGCAAGAATCTACCTTAGTTAAGGTGTATACTTTCTAGAAATGATTGACTTTTCAGAGAAATAAAATAAAATAAAGTAAAAAAAAAAAAGTTATAGACAAAGTAGCATTCAGAATGTATTCCTCTCTGTAATGAAATCCCCGACAATTCAAGGTATCATTGAGATGGATGGGATCTTGTAGATCATATAACCCAAACTGTAACCCAAACCTCTAGAAGTAAAGTAAAATAAATTGCTCAATGTTATATATGTATATGTATATGTATAAAAATATGTATGTTATGTATGTGTACATACACACACACACACACACACACACACAAAACACACACCCAGAGCATTAGAATTTAATGCCTTATTATATGACTATGCCTTTCAAACCTCTACATTCAAAAAATATTTATCAAGTTTTTACAGATTAAAAAATACATTTTTTAAACCTTAAAATAACATATAAATTCTAGCTAGCTTTTACTCAAGGAAAATCCATACATAGTTATGCAATTGAGAAGAAGGAGGTGGGCAATTCATGAAGCAAAAATCAAAGATGGAAGCAAAAAAAAATCCCAGCCAGAGTCTTATAATGGATCCCTGTGATACTAAAAGAACCAGAGGGTTGATTTCCAACATATTTGAGAAATAGAGTATTTATAGGAATTCAATAGACAATTTATAAGAATATATTTGGCAAAACTTAAAACAAAAATAGAACACATGGATAGACAGAAAGCTATAGATATAAAGAAAAACTAAACACTAATTAAATAATTGTTCGAAAAAAAATCAAATGAAAGTGGCCTAGCTGTACCTTATCTAAAACTATATTATAAAGCAGCAGTCACTAAAACCATTTGGTATTGGCTAAGAAATAGATTAGTTGATCAGTGGAATAGGTTAGGTTCACAAGACAGAATAATCAACTATAGCAATCTAGTGTTTGACAAACCCAAAGATCCTAACTTTTGGGATAAGAATTCATTATTTGAGAAAAACTGCTGGTATAACTGGAAATTAGTATGGCAGAAATTAGGCATGGACCCACACTTAACACCGTATACCAAGATAAGATCAAAATGGGTCCATGATTTAGGCATAAATAACGAGATTATAAATACATTAGAGGAACATAGGATAGTTTATCTCTCAGACTTGTGGAGGAGGAAGAAATTTGTGACCAAACATGAACTAGAGACCATTATTGATCACAAAATAGAAAATTTTGATTACATCAAATTAAAAAGCCTTTGTACAAACAAAACTAATGCAAACAAGATTAGAAGGGAAGCAACAAACTGGGTAAACATCTTCACAGTTAAAGGTTCTGATAAAGGCCTCATTTCTAAAATATATAGAGAACTGACTCAAATTTATAAGAAATCAAGCCATTCTCCAATTGATAAATGGTCAAAGGATATGAACAGACAATTTTCAGATGATGAAATTGAAACTATATTCACTCATATGAAAGAGTGTTCCAAATCTCTATTGATCAGAGAAATGCAAATTAAGACAACTCTGAGATACCATAACACACCTGTCAGATTGGCTAAGATGATAGGAAAAAATAATGATGAATACTGGAAGGGATGCAGGAAAACTGGGACACTGATGCATTGTCAGTGGAGTTGAGAACGAATCCAACCATTCTGGAGAGCAATCTGGAATTATGGCCAAAAAGTTATCAAACTGTGCATATCCTTTCATTCAGCAGTGTTACTACTGAGCTTATATCCCAAAGAGATACTAAAGAAGGGAAAGGGACCTGTATGTGCCAAAATGTTTGTGGCAGCCCTGTTTGTAGTGGCTAGAAACTAGAAACTGAATGGATGCCCAGCAATTGGAGAATGGCTGGGTAAATTGTGGTATATGAAGGTTATGGAATATTATTGTTCTGTAAGAAATGACCAGCAGGATGAATACAGAGAGGCTTGGAAAGACTTACATGAACTGATGCTGAGTGAAATGAGCAGAACCAGGAGATCATTATATACCTCAACAATGATACTGTATGAGGATGTATTCTGATGGAAGTAGATTTCTTTGACAAAGAGACCTAACTCAGTTTCAATTGATCAATGATGGACAGAAGCAGCTATACCCAAAGAAAGAACACTGGGAAATGAATGTAAACTGTTTGCATTTTTGTTTTTCTTCCCGGGTTATTTCTACCTTCTGAATCCAATTCTTCCTCTGCAACAAGAGAATTGTTCAGTTCTGCACACATATATTGTATCTAGGATATACTGTGACATATTTAATATATATAGGACTGCTTGCCATCTGAGGGAGGCAATGGAGGAAGGGAGGGAAAAAATTGGAACAGAAGTGAGTGCAAGGATAATGTTGTAAAAAATTATCCTGGAATGAGTTCTGTGAATAAAAAGTTATTATAATAAAAAAAAAACTGTCTATAAACAAGTAATATTAAAATGATTTTAGAGGTATGTTTAGTACAAACTATTATATATGAAACTTAATAACTGATTTCTTGATATTTTAAGACTTTTCTCAACCAATAGCTTGCTGGTTTCTCACCAAAATTCTCCCCACTTCAGTCCATCAAATAGACCTCCCTAAAGCAAGATCTGACTTCCCTCCCCTCCCATTCTCTTACACACACACACACACACACACACACACACACACACACACACATCCCTTATCCAAAAATCTGTAGTGGTTTCACTTCCAAGGATGAAACACAAAATTTCCTGTTAGACTTTTGAAGCTCTTTGTTATATAGCCCCTTACCTTCTTTTCCATTCTCCTTATACTTGAATCCCTTACATATTCACTGCAATCTGATGATACTGGCTTCCTTGCTGCTCCTCATAATAGAACATTCCATCTCTTAATGTGTTTTAGGAGTTGTCCTCTGTCCTTGAAATGTTCTCTCCCTTCATTTATTAGTCCTAGCTTTCTTCCTGTTGTTGAAGTATATTGTACAGGGACACCTAAATGTTGAAGTTATGGGATACAGATTCTTCCCATAACAGACCACTAAATTATGAGGTATGAGAAGATACCCCAAAATGTATTGGGGTTACAGGCTGGTGCCTCAAAAGAATTTGTAAGTCAGACATCCTCCAAATCATAATCTCAACTAAAGTCCTGCCTTCTGCAAGAAGTTATTTATAATGCTTCTGAATCTTAGTGCCTTGCTTCTGAGATTACCTCTAATTTATCCTTGATATAGCTTATATATTTATAGTTGTATACATTTTGTTCCTTTCATTAACCTATTATCTTCTTGAGAGCAGGGGCTTGAGAAAAATTATTATTTTCTTATTAAATTGATAACCAGTTTTTTACAGGATCCTCTTTTTGATTATTAGTAACCAATTATTAATAGATTAATTATAGTACTTTTTTTTTCTTTTTTTACTTCATCATTCAAAGCTCACTTCATGTGACAGATAGGATGACAATGAGGCATGCTCCTTAATCTTGGGTGGGACACCACTTAATTGGCACAACTTATTTCTAATTAAAAGAAAAAGAGAATCTAAATGAATTCTAAACCTTTATTCAACTATTGAAATAGTTTATATGGATTCCTTTGTCCTGATAACTGGAAGTAGTTGAGTCTCAAAAATTCAAGTCCTCAACAGGAAAAGTTGAAGACTTTTTGCCCACTTCCACATTAATATGTCCTTCATTAATTTTTAACTAATTAGAGATGATTTTTTTCACCCTCAGGATCACCTCCTTTTTCAAAAGTATTTAAAGATCCAACAGTTTCCACATAGATCTTTGCTTATAAGAGAGATTACTGATCTCAATTTATTTTGCTAGCATAATTAATAAATTGATCATTAAATAAACAAAAACTCTGGCTCTTGGGCTTTTCATTCATTTCACTATATTGTGTCTTTCTTTGTATCCCTTGAACTTAGCATAATGCTTTTCAAATAGTAGGTACTTAAGAAAAAAAAAAGTTTAATCACTGACAAGACTATCCTTAAAAAAATTATGGAATCTTAGAGGTAAATAGAGCTTAGAGTATAATGCTAGAGAAAGTGAGGCAAGATAGAGATTAGAGAGTATTTAATATTTTATTTGAAAAGGAGAGCTTTACTGGGACCAAATGGATCCATTGTTTGGTTCCAGTGCTGAATGAGACTATCATCTCCAAGAATCCAACAGTGAATGTCAGATACAAGATTCTTTTATAGGGAACAAGAATGATGACATAATGGGGGAGGTACCTGAGATGGGGATGACATAATGGAGGGAATTACTGGAGAGGCTCCTGATGTTCTAATGGTGTCTAAGATATAAGACCTTTATCCTACCAAACATTAAGAGGGAATGATTATAGCCTGAGGTTTTGGGGCAGAGTAACTGAGGTAGGACAATTAGGTAAATTGGGTCAGAACATTAAAAGGGAACTGTGGCACAACATTCCATACTCTCTCTCTTCTGAAGATTCAAATCATTGAATTACCTTCCTCTAGAAGGTCTTAGCATCATAATTAGCACTTCGCCCTAAGTGAAGTAAATCAAAATAAAACTAGAAAAATGCAAGGACTTATGGCAAGGACAAGTCTCTCCCTGATAACCCCAGAATTAATCAGCAATACACAAAGGGTCCCTGTTGCTAGCATGTCAGGTCCTCTGCAGTTGAGGAGCATCTCAAGCAGAGAATCCAGTTTGAGATGGAAAGTTCACTGTGAGTTAAGTCTGTGGTCATTTGTGCATTTAACTCAGCCTCTGCTTATATAGAGAGTAGCAGTCCTGCTCAAGACAGTCCTGCTGGCCATCCTAAGAGGGGCACCCCAAGTTTGTCAGGGACTCCAAAGGGGGGAAAAGAGGGGCATGGAGTAGCTCTACCTGTCCCCTCTCAATAGAACAGGAGCTGCTACTAGGATCTAGATTTCTGAGCACATTATGCACCGTTAGACCAAGGCAGGCAACCCTGAACTTTTAGAGGCCTGATACCAAACTACAAGGTTCTTTGAGAATGCTGAAATACTAATTAAGGAACTGGGGTTATAGGAGTGGAGAAACAGATCAGAGAGACTACCAGTCCCAAGACAGGTGTCTGATTTCTGGTTATTTCCAAAAAATTATCGTAAAAACTGAGTCTGCCAGGGCAATTCCAAAAGAATAAGGAATTTCAAAGTTAAAGCATAACCAGCAAATCATAGTCCAGTAATTTTAAGCAAGGAATAAGAATGAAAAGGACTGTTTAAAGGATTTCCAATTCAATCTGAACTAGTGAGATAGGGGGTGAGGTAGAAGTGCCTAAGAAAAATACACCAGTTTCCCCAATTTCCTATCTCTTCCTCCCTTTTTTTCTCATGGAAAGGAATTATCAAATAACCATCCCACATATAAATCCCAAGAGTGAATCAAATTTCCTATATATAAAACAATAATACAGTAGGCTTTCCTAAATATCCCTCAAACATGACAGCAATAGTTACACAGTTTTAACAATTTCCATCCCAAATCTTAAACACAGTAACAATTAAAATTTTAACAATAATTCATTAACCATTTTCCCACTCCCCCATATCAGTCCAAATTACACTAGGAGCAGGGGTGATAGCCTCTCAAAAACTGCTTCCTGCTGAAGATGGATAGGTGTGATGTGGTGTGCTGATAATCAAAGCTGATCTAAGTCCCAGATATTGCTGTAATTTGACCAAGATTTAGAAAAAACACAAACCTAATAAACAAAGGTTAGAACAGACTAATACAAAATGTGAAGAGGCCAGTATGAATTGGCCAGCAGCTTAATAAGTTTTCTTCACAGGACAGGCAAATGGCTGTCAGCCATAGTCCCAATAAATAAAACAGCAGTTAGGCTTTTGTCCTCTCATTAGTTAGAAAACTAAAACAAAAAAACAAAACAAAACAAAACAAAACAAAAAAAAAAAAAACAAAACAAAACAAAAAAAAAAAAAAAAAAAAACTTGAATATCCAGACACAATATCCAGTAACAGATAGATGATTAGACTAAATACTTATTTGCTCAAATATTTAGGATATAAATGATTACAGATAACCAGATTGGAAACAGCAAGGTATGACATAATTGAATTGCATTAACAGTTTCTTATTGACCATTGCTCTAATTATAGAAATCAATTACAGGAGGAAAAAATGCAGGGACATAACTATAACATAATATAAGCAATCAAAACTGATCCCTAAGCTCATACAGGATAAATAGCCCACTTTAACCCAGTTTTACTCTAGATAATTGTCCCAATGGAGCTTTAAAACTCCCAAATAATATTGACTATAAGCCCAAGAAATTTTACCTCCAATAACAAATCCCATTAACCTAAGTTTCAGATAAATCCTAACCAGATATTTACCATAACCTTATATTGATACAAATCAGTTTGCTTTAAAATACCCAATACATCAGAAGCCTTTAAATGACGGACATAACCTCATGATACAATCAATACAATCACATAAAACTTATAGAGAATACTCAATTCTTTGAGGTTTAGGTTTTAGGGTTCCCTTTCAGGGAACCGAATGATGAAGTCTAAATTTAGAGAACCAAAATGAGATTAGGGTTTCTGGTAGTTAGGGAGCCAAATGATAAGGTCTAGCGGCAGGTTCAGGGTTCAGGAAACCAAATGGAGAAGTTTGGCTCCCTTACATCCCCTTGGGATTCAGTGCAAGGGTAGGAAGTTTTGGGGAACCCCCTTCTAGTGGGGCATTGATTCTCTGTAAAGGAATTTACAAACCTGAAAAAACTGGATTGATAAAAGAGGTTTAATATAGGCATTTGGAAGTCAGCCTCCATCATGCATGAATAGAAAGGTTGAATTCCCCAGTGGCAAAGTCTAATAGGGAAGTTAAGTCTAGAGACATCCCAACAGAAGCATGAAGTCTCATTAGGAAAATAGGTGAGGATAAAGAGAGGGTAGCACTAGAAAAGAATTTACAAACTGGATTTCATCTTGAGCTGGAATCTTAGAATTGAATAGGAGATCTTTGCTTGAAAAGGGTTGGAATTCTTTAATTTAGGATTGAACCAACCACACCTAGATAACAGAATGAAGCTGTTTATCTTATTTCCCTCGGGCAGGGTCTCTCACAGAGGCAGAGTTGAAGATTTTCTCCTTCAGGGAGTAGTAGAGAGTTTCGTGCACCTTCTTTCAGATTCTTTAAAATATAATTAAACTTTTAGAAATAGCCCTACCAAATTATAGATCACATTTATGATTATATTCCTTAACCAAGGAAACCATTATATATCAAAAGAAACATATTCAGTCAATTAACTTAAAAGCAGGCCTCTCTCTTGAAATCATTTGCCAAAGCCAAGCCTCTGCAGCAAAAGGCTGGAACACGCTTAGGTGGGGGGAAGAGGGAGAGAAGATTCCACATGGCCACCCTTCCCCCATTCCACCATACTTCCTTACCCCAACTTCTCAGAGTTTTTTAGGGTGCCATTTCCCCCAGGATCCAATCTGCCAGCTAAAGACAGACCTCAACTTCATGGGGTATCTCCTTTCCTAAGGCAAATGGCAAATTCATTAAGACTTTGTGCCTTTTTGTTCCCTATTTCTGGAAAGCATTTTCCTCTCTCTTCCTCCTCCTCTCACACCATCTCTTCCTGTCCCATTTCTATCTATCTTCTCTCAATTTCTATTTGCTCAAATCTTCTTCAACATACTTTACTTCAACATACTTTAAACACTCTGAAACCAACAACCTTTCTGAGTAGATGCTCCATTTAAACTATTAATTGCTTTTACAAATCAATCTCTCTTGTCCCTTGTCTTTAAATCACCTTTTTTTTTTACTTCAAGATTTGCAAATAACTTTGAACCAAATTTCTTAAAACTTGTACATATACCCAACAGAGCTGAAAAAATTTTAAGGCACAACTTATAGTTTACAAATTATCCAATACCTCTAGAAAGCAATATACCATCTAAGTAGGGAGGCACAAACACGACCTTCCCTAAGATAAGCTACTGGCATTTTGTTTTAATAACCTATATTTTAACTTAAAAATCCAATCAAATACAGCTTTAAATTCCCAATAATATAAAATTGTTTTTGCTATCATATTTCAAATAATGAATTTCACTAAACAGTATAGTTTCTTTCTCTCCCTTTGGCCCCACGTGGCCATTATTCCCAATGGACTTTTCTTAAGTGCTAACTTTGGCCAGAGTTGGAGTCTTTAGAAGAGTCAGACCTTTCTTGCTACATACTTTAAAAATTAGTCATGTGATCCCTTTTAGGCAAGTTAACAGAACTTCATTATAAGTTCTTAAGATCTTATACTCAAAGATAACCAAATCTAGTCTACATAGGCAACAGTAAAATTATTTCCCATAATTTTAAAACTGCCCAAAAGAATACTCAGAACAAATATGGCATGCAAAGGCAATAGTAAAATTATTTCCCACTATTTCAAAATCATCCTAAAATTTCTAATCAAATGTTTTCTCTTGCCTGAGTTTCAATCAGATAAGGTTTTATTGCCCTTTACTCTAATAGGCTTTGAAAATCTGTTCCAAAGGGGGGGGGGGGGGAAACATCAGCTAGTTTAAAAAATATTTACAAATTAATGCAACAAGTTAAAAGTTTAAAATCATAAGCAAATTTCATACTAAGTACAGTTGCAACACTGCAATAACCAATTCCAAATTTCTTAATCATTGTTCTTAAAACTTAACAGAGCTTTTAACCAACAGAACATACAGGTCACACAGAACACAGAACACAAATCACACAGACTGCCCAATTACAACATTAAACAAAACATTTAACACAACCAGAGAGTGCCCAAAAAGGTGCTCAGAATCAGATCAGACTAGATGTGTCTTAGAAGACACAAAACCAGAGGGATCATCCAGTGTTCTGAAATGATACCCTTCTCAGAATTTAATGTTCATCAACATTTTATTATTCTGAGAATCCAGATGCTAGCACAAACAGACCGAACAGGTAAACAGATCAGATTATGTCCTAAAACAGACATCCAGATTTACTCTCCCAAGGCCGAAATGAAGGTGCCCACCATCAGACATGGCTGCAACTGAAAACTACTCTTTTTCCTGGAGACTTTGAAAAAAAAAATCCAGAGGGCCAGCCTCTCCAGGCCAAGAACTCACATCTCCAGCTGCCCTGAGGCCCAAGGCAGAGATTCGAAAGGTCCCTAATCTCTAATCTCACTTTCATTTTCTAATATTTTACTGAGGCCTCCAAAATGTAATGCTGGAGAAACTACAGCAAGATAGAGATTAGAAAGTATTTAATATTTGAAAGGGAGAGATTTACTGGGACCAAATGGATCCATGATTTGGTGCCAAGTCAGAATGAGACTATTGTCTCCAAAAATCCAGCAGCGAATGTCAGATACAAGATTCTTTTGTAGGGTAACAAGAACAATGACATAATGTGGGAGGTACCTGAGGTGAGGATGACCTAATGGGGGGAGGCACCTAGGATGACATAATGGAGGAAATTACTAGAGAGGTTCCTGATATTCTAATGATGTCTAAGATATAAGACCTTTGTCCTATCAAACATTAAGAGGGAATGATTATAATCTGAGGTCTTGGGGCAGAGTAACTGAGGTAGGACAATTAGGGAAACTGAGTCAGGACATTAAAAGGGAACTATGGCGCAACAAGAGGTCAGCGAATCCCAAGAATCCCTCTACAATGTTCTAAGAATCTCTGAATGACTTTAGTATTTTTAAAATATATTTTACTATATATATAATTGCATCTTCCAGATTTTTTTTATAAATATTTTCTGTCTGGTTGAAACCCACTGAGATATATGGTCACATTCAGCTATCTGCAGAAAATAAGTTTCTTGAGGAAAAAAATATCATAGATGTTCATTGCCATTACAGCAAGCTAATTTCTATGGTTTCTTAATGGCTTATTAAAGTGAAACTGGGACTTAACAACAACAAAAGTCTTCTATTCATTTTTAGTTTAGAACATCTCTTTCAAGTGAAAGATTTCTTCTGGGGCACTGCAGATTTACTAATCAATTTCCATTCTAGCTAGATTAATCTTACTAATTTGTTAGAAAATTTAATGATCTAGCTCAGTAGCAATTTAACAACTACTATTATCTTTTCTTATCTAATTATAGGAGATTTTTCTACTTTTCTTTACCCACTACTTCCCCTTAGTTACTTAGTTACTTCTTAGTTCCTCAACTCCTTTGAGTTAATGAAAACTTTGAAAAATAAATTTTCTGTGTAACAAATATGCCTTCCTCTAATTGTTATGAACTGTCAAATATATAACCACATAATTTTCCTTTACAACCACTGACCATGTTAAAAAAAACTGGTAATATCACAAATTTATCACAAGAGAGGATCAGCTATTTTCTCAAGTGTTTGATATTGCCTAATTTTTCTTTTTTGTTTTTGTGTAGTTGGGAATGGGTAGAGAAATGGGATGTGAGGAATGAAGAAATGACATTTGTAGTTCACATGCAATTCTGAACTTAGCTAAACTGTTTCTTACCCAACCCCAAATCCCAGAAATCATACTTCCGTATTTGGTTTGGTTCTTAAAAGATTTGCTAAGTATAGTTAGCTCAACTAGGTCTTTATATATCTATATACATACAAAGCTGGAAGTCACAAGGAGGCAGATTTCAACTTAATATAAGAGAAACTTTTTTTTATTAATCTAAACTGTTTTAAAAATGGAATTAGTGCTCCACAATGTAATGTGATTCTTTTCACTAACAGTATTGAAGTAGAGGCTAGATAACCTTTTGTCAGGGGTTTTATAAAGGGAAACACTATGTTGAGAAAGAAGTTTTACAAGCTAACCTTTTTAGGTCTAGAATATAGAATACTAGACCTAAAAAGCTTAGCTTGTAATACTCATAATTAAATCTTTTAAAATTGTTCTAAGTTTAGGAAATAAAGAATTCAGTCATTATTTTTCTAAGTGCTTTATTGTCAGCTATTTTACAAATCATATATTACAGAAATTAGAGTAGTCAGTTTCACTTTGAATATATTTTCTTGGTTTATGCATCCTGGAATACCATGTAGGAACCAGGGCTTTATCAGTGATAAAATGGAATGGATCAGGAATTGCCAGAACAGAGTGTAAATAGTGTTACATAGAGAAGGGAGGTAATCAGTTCTGGTCCCAAAGACAATATATTATCCTTTCCTCAGACCTCAGGCATGACTAGTTATAAATTGAAATTCATTAGATTCCATAGGACTGATTGATTGATGCTTTTCTAATTTGAGAAACAGGAGGAAAGATGTTGTAGGTAAGAAATTCCTACATAGATCAGGTCAGACAAATTTGATGTAAACGATGTTCACTAACTGAGCTACAAATTTTGGAATCGTATAAGGAAGGTATATTGAAATCATGGTAAAAAATATGATTAAAGAAAAACTCCTAATGGGCTGTTGAAGAGATAACCTATAAGGCATTTGAACAGTCCTATATTCTCTCTGTGATTTTCCTCAGATGGAAAACTAGCACTTCTGTGACTCCCATAGTTCTGGATATCCTGAAAACCTTTTTAAGTGGCAGCAGACAAACATCCAATAAGAGATTTATAGACTTTAAGGAAGTTCATCAATATGTTATAGGAAGCTATTCCAGGAAGTGAGTGCTTTTTTTTTTTTTTTTTTTTTTTTTTTGGTATCATGATTATCTCTTGATAGGCAAAAGAGAAGGATCCAGGGAAATAGTAATCAAAGACAAGGAATTCTGGCAGCAGGTAATCAAGAATTAAGACATGGTTCTGGGACTTAGGTACAGGGTTCTTAGTCTCAGGAAGATGTAGGATAGCAAGGCAGGACCACTATCACAGAAGAATTAAGCTTTGAGTGGGAAGCAAGGACAAAATTATAAGGTTATCACCTGGACATGGACCCATATAAATCAGTTAAAATATAGGGATTAACCATAATGAACAAAAACAAAAAATACTTCTTTCTTAAAGTGAGGTACAGTCAAAGAAATGACAGAAATTAAGCTGATCATGCTGAGATTCTGAGCTTATATTTATCCTAATTAACTGCTGAATTAGTCCCAGAGATGGGCTATACATGCTAGTTAATTGCAGAGTTGTAGGTAGATAGCTAAATAAGCCAATCTGGTTTATCATCTCACCACTCAATTGACCAATTCCCTCTTAGGTAACTAGTGAACTTTTACTTAATGATTTTTTCTCAGTTTGTCCTTCTTAACCTAACTGAAACAATTGATACTATTTTTAAATTTTTTTTAATACTGCTTGCTCCAGGATTTCTCACCTAAATAATTGTTTTTACTTATTTGGTCTCTGTTGAATCATCAATCACATTCTACCCCAAGTCCCTAAACTGAACCATCTTAACTTATCTTTCTGTACCTTCTATCTCCGTGAACTTATCAACTCATTGTAGATAACTTCCAAATCTACCTGTGAGCACTCATTTTTCTTTTGAGCTAAAATCCATCAACTGTCAATTTGACACTTTCAATTGTATGTCACATAAAAATCTAAAATTCAACATGTCCAAAAATCTTTTATCTCTGTCCCTAAGATCACCCCTCATGTAAAATTTCCTATGTCTTGTAAGGGCATAACCAGCTTTCCAGTTACCTAGGACTTCTTCTTCCGTTTCTCCTGTGTAGTTAATTACCAAATAATATCTATGCCTCCATAACATATCACACACACACACACACACACACACACACATCCCTATGATCTGTTTGTCCATTTAAATGATCACTGATCATTTACCTTCCCCTCTTCACGTTCTATTCTTAGAATTCTAGCTTTCTTTAATGATCAGCTCATGATCTTTCTCCTGTGAGAAGTCTTTTCTAATCTCTAGTTATTAGTACACTGACTCTTCAAACAACTGGTCTTTTTTTTTTTTAACATTTTAAAAAACATATTCATTCTGTAAGCTCTGTTAAGGCAGGAAAAGTCTTTTTTGCCTCTTATGTCTCCTGAACTTCACATAGTACCTACACATAGCAGACACTTAGTAAATGTTTACTGATTGATTGATTGCCATTCCTTATAACTTACTCATTCACATGTACTTACTGAACTGGATTGAATTTGTCATGCACATAGTAGAACCACAAAGCTAATGCATTGGAAAGGAAGGTGGAAAGGAGCAGGAATGGAATAGGAGTATTTTACAGTTTTAGAATGAATGTTTATAAAACTCATGTTCTCATGATTTTGAAGACTTTGTTTTCAAATAAAATTTAGTAACCTTTCATCAAAATTTACTGGCACTTCCATAAATCTGCAATTTTGATCTCACTGATATAAACCTGGATTCCAAAGATTCTGCAAAAAAAACTTAAACTTCTTATAGGGGAAGCCTCACCGCATTGGAAAGGCTTTGGGTTTGGACCTTCCAACAATTTGTAACAAGATAGTTATTATAGGAGATGTTTCCAAAATTAAAGGAAAGTTTAAAAAATCAAAGACGTTGGAAGTTATGATACATTAACTTCATGCATATTAAGATGTTATAGTAAATCCTTTCCTAAGAGCAGGTTTTTTAAGGACTCAGAGAAAAGACTGAGAAAACAACATAAGAGCACTGACTCTGAAGAGTAGAATTTGAAAATAAAATAAAAAGAAAAAAGAGAAGTGGATCAACTTCTTGCAACTCAATTCACAGTTACAGAATCAATGAATTAGTCCTCAAAGGTAATCACAATATTAAAATAGGTATTCAGAAATTTTCCTAACTTTATTGATATGCTGTGAATCCTTAATCGGTCTGAGATGAATTTAAGGCTTTGATGATTAAAGACAAAAAACACCAATAAGAAGGAAACATTTCATGACTAGCTGAGCAAATCAATTATACTCTTTAGTCCTACATATGAAAGCTACAAGTCAGTTCAAATCAGTTAGGAAATTTGCCAGTGTAGACCTTGAGGGGTTCCAGTTCAAATTTCAACAGTTCAATAACTAGACCCTGAAGTAGACAAAGAACCAGGACCCTGGAAATGAATCATCATGATCTCTTTGTTGTTGTTGTTATTCTTCTTCTTCCTCCTTTCTTCCTTCCCTCCTTCCTTTCTTCCTTTATTTCTTCCTTCCTTCCTTCCTTCCTTCCTTCCTCCCTCCCTACTTCCCTCCTTCTCTCTCTTTTTCTCTTTCTCTTTCTTTCTTTCTTTCTTTCTTTCTTTCTTTCTTTCTTTCTTTCTTTTTCTTTTTCTTTTCTTCCTCTTGCTCTTCCTCTTCTTTTCCTCCTGCTTCTCCCTTCCCTTTTTCTCTTTCTCTTCCTCCTCCTCCTTCTTTTTCTTCTTGGATTTCTGTTTTCAAATTTCATTCAATCTGGATTTTCATTGGGATTTTATTCAATCTGATTTGAAGGCAAAATCCTCGTCTTTGTCATCAGTCATTTCATCAAATAGACTGGACCAATGAGACAATAAAACTTCTTGGAAAAACCAGTTGTATTCTTACTGTATTAATATGAAGACATATATTCTACGTATTTCTAGACCCTAACATTTTACTGGGAGGAAAATTAAAGATTCCTAAGAAATAGACTCATTCAAAAATAAGAAATAGTTTCAAGATAAGGAAGTCCGAATTTCTTGAACTTGTCAAGCAGAGATTGAATAATCCAACTAGGACTGTTATAGCTACAGACTAAAGAATCTTTTAGATCGCTTCTTATTCTGAAATTCTATGATTTAAATTGGAGTTAGGCAATGGGGATTTTTTTTTATTCCCCATGCCTTTTTATTCATATGCCTTTGATGTTAATTTTAATAAAATAAGATTTAGAAAGAAAAGATAATTAGTTTTTTTAAATCTAGTCATTTTTAGTTAACTATTCAATTCAAAGATTTTATTTCTTTAAAAGTTAAAATGTTACCTCTTACATATATAAGAAATACATATATTTATAGCCAGAAGGGACCTTAAAGGCATATCCTCAAATTTCATGAAGCAATTAAATCCCAGATAAACCAAACTTCATAAAACACAAGAGATTAGTCCAAAATAATAAGAAGCAAAGACAATACTTGAACCTAAGTTATAGTTTCATAGAAGTTTCATAGAAGTATAGTTTCATAGTTTAAAGGTAACTTGGTGGGGGGGCAGCTAAACAAAACTTTTCTTTTTTTATGTTTTATTATAGCTTTTTATTTATAAGATATATGCATAAGTAATTTTTCAGCATTGACAGTTGCAAATATTTATGTTCCAACTTTTTCTCTCCTTCCCCCATCCCTTCCCCCAGATGGCAGGTTGACCAATACATGTTAAATATTAAACAAAACTTTTCATTTTAGAGATTAAGAAACTGAAATTCAGAAAAATAAAGTTAAAAAGCTAAGCAACTACATCAAGGTCATACAAATAGTAAAAGGTAGAGAATCCACTTCTGATAACTTGAAATTCAGCACTTAGTAACCATTCTTATTAATACACTTATATAGCAAAGAGATTCTTCAGTCACCTTTCTAACAGACTTCAAGTAAAAATTTTGGCTCTAAAGATCTTTCTAGTGTTTAATATTAATTCCAAATAAATATCTAGGAACAATGCTAGCAAGGAGAACAATCTATGTTCTACCTATGTGAAAAATGCAACTTTTTAACACCAAGAAGAAATCAGTGGGTTTTGTGAAAAAACTGGATAAAGTACCATACTACCAGAAAATAATTTATTTGGAATGTTTAAGAATCAGGAATAAAAAAATACTGCTCTTTTCACTCTAAGTTCTTTCAATGGTAAGACTGATAATTTCTCTTTCTCTCTCTCTCTCTCTCTCTCTCTCTCTCTCTCTCTCTCTCTCTCTCTATATATATATATATATATATATGTCAAATTAGGCCCCCAATTTATTGCATGTTTTCATTATAAGTTTGAGGTGCTAAAACAATGAAAACCCAGTTTAAGGTGCTAAAATAATGAAAACCCAGTGGGCCTAATTTGATAATGTCATCATTTCCTTTTGATTTTTTTGAAAGGATGAACTTAAAGAAATTTTCAAATTAAGTTATATCAGAAAATATTACAAATTAGCTGTCAAGGTTTTTTTTCACTGAAATTCTGTGATTCTATAGGGCAATTTAAAAAATTCCCCCCAAATTATATGATATAAAGAATGGCATTTGTGTTCTGAAAGCAACATTTAGTGTTAGCGTGAAGTATATATATATACACATATATATGTATATATATATATATAATGTATTATTAGAATTCTTAATTCTAGAAAATTAAACATATTTTGTGATAGACATGATTAAAGACAACAGAATTGAATAGATAGGCCTAGATTCATAAGATTCCAACTATGGTTTGCTTTTATGTTTTAATTTATCATGTAACTCATCACACCTCAAGCCACTTTGATGTAGTAAAACTCTAAATATCATAAAAAGAAAGCCCATAATTCATGGAATCATATACTTATCAAGTTGTAAGGGACCTTGAGATCATCTTCTCCCACTAGCTTATTTTTTCACAAATAAAGAACTCTTAGTGGCAGATTTAGGACTAGAACCTAAAACTCTTGACTTAGAGGAGCTACAAAAGTCTATTACAACAAGTTGAATTAAAGAAATTACAATACAGGATTTTTTTGATCTCTAGCAAGTATTTCTAAACTTTATCCTAAAAATATGAAAAAAATATGCAGAATTAAAATAAACCAAAGATAAAATATTAGATTATATTTAAAAACTGTTCAGCTTAAACTTTTTTCATTCATACAATTCTAGATTTATCCTTTATTATTAATAATATACTATGACTTCCTTTAAATCATCTAAGAAAATGAATAATACGTAAATATGCTCGTGCAAATGTGTATGTATAAACATATGAATGCATGTATACACAAGTATATGTTAATTTGGGAAAAAATTTCTTCCAATGTAGACATTGTTGTTATATATGTCTCCTTGAAAGGAAGATATGCAATTTTAGGTGGTTAGAATGGAATGAATTATAAGTATCTTAAACTTAGACACATCCAAAACAGAAGACTTTATCTTTTCCCCAAAATCCATCTCTTTAATGAATTTACCTTACTGTTAGAGACCATCCAATCATCTAGAAACATGACTTTGCTGTCATCCTTAACTTATCGTCCTTAACTCTTACTAACCCCCCATAGTCAATCAGTTGCCAAATCTTGTTTTGTTTCTTTCTCCACATGGAATAATATCAGAAGACTTGATCAATTAATGGAGATCTTTATTTTTTAAATAGAAATGTTTTGAGAAAAAATATGACTAATGGCTTAACTACATTAGGACCAATTTGAGAAGTATACCTCTCTATGTCCCCAATACATACTTTTCCCCCCTATTACTAACAAAATAGCAAAGAAAACACTAAGCATTAAGCAAAAGTTTCAGTAGTCTCCCCTACTTGTAATGAATAATAATATTAATAACAATAATAGCTAGTTGTTTTTTTGCAAATATGTAAATAAAAAGAGATTAAGTGACTAGCCAAGGGTCACAGAACTAATACTTGCCTCAGATTGGATTGGAACTCTTGCATTCCACTTCTCAGGTCCAGTTTTTTATTCATTGTATACCTTGCTGTCTCACAATTTTTTAACATTTTCATTCAGCTACAGATATTTTGCCTCTCCAGAGTTCGTGTTGTTTTTTAGTTAAGTATTAAAAAACAAAGTGAATGAGAAATCATTCGCTATCAATCAATTAATCAATATCATTTATCACATGCTTATTATGTACCAGGCATTGTAGTAAATGTAACATTCTGCACATACTTTGTCACTGGATGATTGAATGTCAGTCAGATTTGAAGTTAGTCAACATTGGTATAACTATCAATGAAAATCCTACCTAACTAGTCTGAGGCTTATTGACAGCAAAGCCAGCCAGTGACATTAGTGGAAAGAGAGAACAGAACTGTTCCCCACCCTTCATGTGACCTTTAATTATTTCCTTAGAAGTAGCTGACTCCCAAATTCATGTGCCAAGAATGTATAATTGAACATTGCTGTTCTACTTTGAGTTGATAGCCCCACGTTTCTACATCATCTCCCCATGATCAAAACTTTCATCCTTTTAGAATATAGAAAAGTTTCTTTACTAATTGTAAGCATTAAATCACACACACACACACACACACACACACACACACACACACACACATACACACACACAGCTTAGCTTTCCTGCTGGTCAAAAGTGACATATCCTAGGTAAAGGAGATCTAATTTGAAATCAATACATAATAAAGAATTTGCCTACACAACTAACACAGAGAGGGGGAAAAAAAAGTCCCCAAATTCATGTTGTCTTTTGGGTAAGTACTCATGGCATAAACCTATTTCCCCTCCTTCCTTCCCCTTCCACCTCCTTCCCTTGATGGCAAGCAATCCAATATATGTTATTGTTAGGATTCTTACAAGATACTAAGTCAGTGGAATTGATAGAGACAATAGTTATTTAATTTAGCATGGTTCAGTATGATTGATCTGATCCTATAAGGAGATGTTATGGGCCAGAACTTGAAACAAGGTACTAAGTGGAATTGAGGAGACAATGTTTAAATCCAGTTTAGAATTGATTTAATCACATAACAAATAATGGTTTCTTAGTGATATAATGATTGGTGTGTACTCAGTGTACAGCATATAAGCAAGAAGCTCTTAGGGCCAGACACAGAAGCCCACTAGAAGCTCTGGGCCTCAGCCAGGATTCAATCGAGGAGATTCACAAACCAGAGAAGGCAGCTTAAACTCTCAGAACCAAGAGTACTGAAGGCCTCTAAGAAAAAGTAGCAGAGCCCCAAGTAAAGAGATAAGACTTTGAAGGAGATGATAAAGGATTTGTACTTTAACTCCTGGCTGCATTCGGGGTGATTATTGAATCTGAAATGAAGGCTGCTTCCAGAAGCCCCCCAAGAAATCTGCTCCAAGAGAATATTACATTCAGAAAAGAATATTACCTGTTATATATGTTAAAATATATGTTAAATTCAATATATGATTGGATATAAACATTTATACAATTATCTTGCTACACAAATAAGATCAGATCAAAAAGGAAAGAAAATGAATAAGAAAACAAAATGCAAATGAACATAACAAAAAGAGTGAGAATGTTATATTAAGATCCACACTCAGTTCCTGCAGTCTTCTATCCAGGTGTAGTGTAGACATAGCTCTCTCTTCACTAGATCATTGAAACTGGCCTCAATCAAAAAGATGTATCTTTGAAAAATTCTTTTGGATTGTCCTTTGGGAGACTTTTGCTTAGGCAGAAAAGCAAGAGAATTTCAAAGCTTCTCATCTCCCTGAAAACATATTTAAAATAAAAAAAAAACTATTAAAAAAGGAGGTGAAAGGAAAGGGAAGAGACATTTGATTTTTTTTTTTTCTGAAACAAAAAAGGGGAAGAAAACAAAACTAAAGTTATGTTTACCAAAACAAAAGAAACATTAAGGGGAAACTCATTACTACCCTTTATTGTGTGTATTTCAGACTATACAATAGATTTAATTTTTAAAATTTTATTTTTATTTGTCAAATAAACAAGCATTTCCATTACATCATATAATTTTAAAAAGATGATTTGTCCAGGAAACCGCAAATCTATTCCTTTTAAATATGTAACAAAATTATTATATAAATTTCTTTCCCCCATTCCAGATGGTTATTATTTGACACAAATTGGCATAGCTACATATGTATATGCACATACCTGTGTGTATGCATTGTATGTGTATATGTACACACATATACATGTGTATTCATACACATGCATTCATATTACTCTACATATACTTAATATGATTTTCATCCCTTATTTTCCTTTGATAGGAAAATAGAAAATTATTAATTGTCCTAGAATATTTTATTTACTTCAGTATAATATTTGAAAATTTTTGTTTCTCCTTTATGTATACAAGTTAGAGATTTCCCCAAAAGTCTATAGCTATAAAACATAGCTATAGCTATTTGTCACTTAAAAAAATATTTTTAAGGAATACCTTAATATATTGTAGAGGTGTCAAAAGAAAGTATTTTTGGGTAAGTATATTTCAGAATTCAGGGATTCGAGAGCTAAAAAAAAAAAAAAAACTGCCAGAGATAAGCCAAGAGAACCTCCCTATGCTATAATAAGAATGGCAACACTCTTTTTGTTGTGTTTATTTGCATTTTGTTTTCTTATTCATTTTCTTTTCTTTTTGATCTGATCTTTCTTGTGCAGCAGGATAATTGTATAAATGTTTACATATATTGGATTTAACATATATAACATATATTGGATTGCTTGCCATGTAGGGGAAAGGGTAGGGGGAAGGAAAAAGGGGAAAATATGGAACACAAAGATCATTGTTGAAAAATTATCCATGCATATGTTTTAAAAAATAAAAAGCTTTAATAATAATAAAAAAAAAACAAAGCTACATCTTTTTTTTTTGCCTTGTGCTATCTTCCTCAAAGTATTTTCATTATAAGTTACAACCTCCATTTCATTTCTCCCTATTTTTTTTGTCATTTGTTTAAATACTTATTATATCTTTTTACACTCTCATGACCCTTAATTTTATTGTTCTTCAATTTCTGTGTATTTTTTGTATGTGATTTATTATGAAAAGCTACTAAAACTAAGATCATAGAATCATAAATTTAAAGCTGGAAAAACTTTAATCCATGCCTCTTGTCTTATAACAGGAGAAAAAAAAAAAGCCAAAGAAGGAAAATGATTTATCTAAAGTAATATAGACAAGGAATGACAGAGGCGTGATGAAAACCAAGATACCTTGGAAATACAAAATAAAAAACAACAAAGCATACTTTGCCCTAAATAAGATTACATTCTATTTTAAGAAACAACTAATATACACATAGGCAAATAAGAAATATATTCAAGATAAATATAAGGATTTTTTGTTTTTGAGTGAGGCAGTAGAATCAGAATATTTCAAAAGGGTCTCATGTAAGAGGAAGCATGCAATAAGAATTTTGAAGGAAGGTAGGAATCATGAGAGACTGAAATAAAGAGGAAGTATATTGCACACAGGAACAGACTATTCCAAGACAAAAAGGAAATGGAATGCCATTCATGAAGTCATCTTAGCTAGACTATACATCTCTCTCTTTTTTTTTTAACTTTTTATTGACAGAACCATGCCAGGGTAATTTTTTACAGCATTATCCCTTGCACTCACTTCTGTTCCGATTTTTCCCCTCCCTCCCTCCCCCAGATGGCAAGCAGTCCTTTACATGTTAAATAGGTTACAGTATATCCTAGATACAATATATGTGTGCAGAACTGAAGAGTTCTCTTGTTGCACAGGGAGAATTGGATTCAGAAGGTACAAATAACCCTGGAAGAAAAACAAAAAAATGTAAGCAGTTTATATTCATTTCCCCATGTTCTTTCTTTGGGTATAACTGCTTCTGTCCATCCTTGATCAGTTGAAACTGAATTAGCTCTCTTTATCGAAGAGATCCAGTTCCATCAAAATCCTCAAACAGTATCATTGAGGTATATAATGATCTCCTGGTTCTGCTCATTTCACTTAGCATCAGTTCATGTAAAGTCTTGCCAGTCCTCTCTGTATTCATCCTGCTGGTCATTTCTTACAAAACAATAATATTCCATAACATTCATATACCACAATTTACTCAACCATTTTCCAATTGATGGGCATCCATTCATTTTCAGCTTCTAGCCACTATAAACAGGGCTGCCACAAACATTTTGGCACATACAGGTCCCTTTCCCTTCTTAAGTATCTCTTTGGGGTATAAGCCCAGTAGAAACACTGCTGGATCAAAGGATATACATAGTTTGATAACTTTTTGAGCGTAGTTCCAAATTGCTCTCCAGAATGGCTCGATGTGTTCACAATTCAACCAACCATTGTTGGTTCAGTATCAGTATCAGTGTCCCTGTTTTCCCACATCCCCTCCAACATTCTGCATTGTCTTTTCCTGCCATTCTAGCCAATCTGACAGGAGTGTAGTGGTATCTCAGAGTTGTCTTAATTTGCATTTCTCTGATTAATAATGATTTGGAGCATATTTTCATATGTCTATAAATAGTTTTAATTTCTTCGTCTGAGAATTGTCTGTTCATATCCTTTGACCATTTATCAATTGGAGAATGGCTTGATTTCTTATAAATTAGAGTCTATGTATTTTGGAAATGAGGCCTTTATCAGAAGCTTTGACTGTAAAAATGTTTTCCCAGTTTATTGTTTCCCTTCTAATCTTGTCTGCATTTGTTTTGTTTGTACAAAAATTTTTCAATTTGATATAATCAAAATTTTCTATTTTATAGTCAATAGTGATCTCTAGTTCTTCTTTGGTCATCAATTCCTCCCTCTTCCACAGTCTGAGAGGTAAACTATCCTATGCTCTTCCAATTTATTTATAATTTCATTCTTTATGCCTAAGTCATGAACCCATTTTGCCCTTACCTTGGTGTACAGTGTTAAGTGTAGGTCAATGCCTAGTTTCTGCTATACTAATTTCCAATTTTCCCAGCAATTTTTGTCAAATACTGCATTCTTATCCCCAAAACTGGGGTCTTTGGGTTTGTCAAACACCTAGATTGTTAAAAGTTGTTGGCTGTTTTGTCCTTTGAGCGTAACCTATTCCATTGATCAACTAGTCTATTTCTTAGCCAATACCAGATGGTTTTAGTGACTGCTGCTTTATAATATAATTTTAGATCTGTAAAATTAGCTGTAAAATTCAGCTAGACCACCTTCATTTAATTTTTTTTTCATTAATTCCCTTGAAATTCTTGACCTTTTGTTTTTCCATATGAACTTTGTTGTTATTTTTTGTAGGTCATCAAAATAGTTTTTTGGGAGTCTGATTGGTACAGCGCTAAATAGATTAGTTTAGGTAATATGGTCATCTTTATTATATTTGCTCACCCAATCCAAGAGCATTTAATATTTTTCCAGTTGGTTAGATGAGACTTAATTTGTGTGGAAAGTATTTTGTAGTTTTGCTCATAAAGTTTCTGATTTTCCCTTGGCAGATAGATTCCTAAATATTTTATACAATCAGTAGTTACTTTAAATGGAATTTCTCTTTGTAACTCTGACTGTTGGATTTTGTTAGTGATATATAAGAATGCTGATGACTTATGTGGGTTTATTTTGTATCCTGCAACTTTGCTAAAGGTGTGGATTGTTTCTAATAACTTTTTAATAGAGTCTCTGGGGTTCTCTAAGTATACCATCATATCATCAGCAAAGAGTGATAATTTGGTTTCCTCATTGCCTATTCTTATTCCTTTAATCTCTTTCTCAACTCTTATTGCCAAAGGTAGCATTTCTAATACAATATTCAATAATAACGGTGATAGTGGGCAACCTTGTTTCACTCCTGATCTTATTGGGAATGATTGCAGTTTGTCCCCGTTACATATGATGCTTACTGCTGGTTTTAAATAGATGCTACTGATTATTTTAAGGAAAAGTCAATTTATTCCTATACTCTAAAGAGTTTTTAATAGGAATGGATGTTGGATTTTATCAAATGCTTTTTCTGCATCTATTGAGATGATCATATGGTTTTTGTTAATTTGATTATTAATATGGCTAATTATATTGATAGTTTTCCTAATATTGAACCAGCCCTGCATTCCTGGTATAAATCCTACTTGATCATGGTGTATTATCCTGTGGATGATTTTCCTGTAGTCTTTTTGCTAATATCTTATTTAAGATTTTAGCATCAATATTCATTAGGGAGATTGGTCTATAATTTTCTTTCTCTGTTTTCAACCTACCTGGTTTAGGTATCAGTACCATATCTGTGTCATAAAAGGAGTTTGGTAGGACTCCTTCATTCCCTATTTTTTCAAATAGTTTATAAAGCATTGGGGCTAATTGTTCTTTGAATGTTTGGTAGAATTCACATAGAAATAAATCTGGTCCCAGGGATTTTTTTTTTTAGGGAGTTGATTAATAGCTTGTTCTATTTCTTTTTCTGAAATGGGACTATTTAAGCAATTTACTTCCTCCTCTGATAATCCGGGAAGCCTATATTTTTGGAGGTAGTAATCCACTTTACTTAGGTTATCAAATTTATTGGCATAAAGTTGGTCAAAGTAACCCCTTATTATTTCTTTAATTTCCTCTTCATCGGTGGAAAGTTCTCCCTTTTCATTTTTAAGACTACTAATTTGATTTCCCTCTCTCCTTTTTCTAATCAGATTTACCAAAGGTTTATCAATTTTATTGTTTTTTTTTTCATAAAACCAAATCTTAGTTTTATTTATTAGTTCAATAGTTTTTTTTTACTTTCTATATTATTAATTTCTCCTTTTAATTTTAAAATTTCAAGTTTAGTAATTGATTGGGGGTTTTTAATTTGGTCTTTTTCTAACTTTTTAAGTTGCAGGCCCAATTCATTGATCTTTTCTTTCTCTATTTTATTCAAGAAGCCTCTAAGGATATAAAATTTCCCCTTATTACCGCTTTGGCTGCAACCCATAAATTTTGGTCTGATGTCTCACCGTTGTCATTATCTTGAGTGAAATTATTAATTGTGTCTTGGTGCATGTATGTTTAATACTGATATTGCTTCATTGTCTATAGTACCCTTTAGCAAGATATAGTTTCCTTCCTTATCTCTTTTAATTAGATCAATTTTTGCTTTTGCTTGATTTGAGATAAGGATGGCTACCCCTGCTTTTTTGACTTCACCTGAAACATAATAGATTCTGCTCCAGCCTTTTACCTTTACTCTGTATGTATCTCCCTGTTTTAAATATGTTTCCTGTAAACAACATATTGTAGGGTTCTTACTTTTGATCCAGTCTGCTATCCACCTCCTCTTTATGGGAGAGTTCATCCCATTCACATTTATGGTTAAAATTACTAATTCTGTATTTCCTGCCATCCTAATATCCCCAAATTATACTTTTCTTTTCTTGCCCTCTTTCCCTTCTTCCCTAGTATTAAACTTATAGGTCCCACTTGTGTCACGCATCTCTCCCTCTTTAGTATCCCTTCCTCCTCCCTTTGAATCCCTTTCCCTTTATTGTACCCTTCCCTTATTATTCTTTTTTCTTTTCCCTTTTCCTCTCCCACTTTTTAATGAAGTGAGAGAAGGATCTCTGTAAAAGAAATATGTCAATTATTTCCTCTTTGAACCAACTCTGATGAGAGTAGGATTCACACAATGTTCCTCCCCCTCTCTAAGTTCTCTCAGATATGATAGGTTTCCTTTGCCTCATCATTGCATATAGTTTCCCTCTTTTTATCTCCCCTCTTCCTTTTTTCTGACACTATCTCCTTTCCATTTCTACTTCCTTTTTTGTTATATCGGTAAAATCAAGCTTTACATATGGTTTTTATGTATATCCACAACAGAAATACAGTTCTCAAGAGTTCCTTTTACCTTTTTCTACTTCTCTTGAATCCTGTTGTGGGAGATCAAATTTTTTGTTTAAGTCTGTTTTTTTTTTCCTTAGAAACAAATGGAATTCCTCTGTTTTGTTAAATGTCCATCTTCTTCCTTGGAAAAAAATACTCAGCTTAGCTGGGTAGTTTATTCTTGGCTGCATTCCAAGCTCTTTTGCCTTGCAAAATATCTGATTCTAGGCCCTTCGATCCTTTAATGTTGAGGCAGCCAGATCTTGTGTGACCCTTATTGTAGCATCTCGGTATTTGAACTGTTTTTCCTGGCTGCTTGTAAAATTTTTTCTTCAGTCTGAAAATTCTGAAGTTTGGCCACAATATTCCTCGGAGTCTTTATTTTAGGGTCTTTTTCGGAAGGTGTTCGATGAATTCTTTCAATGCCTATTTTACCTTCTGGTTCTATTACTTCTGGACAGTTCTCTTTGATGATTTCTTATAAAATAGTATCTAGGCTCTTTTTTTCATAGTAATTTTCAGGTAGTCCAATGATCCTCAGGTTCTCTCTCCTAGATTTATTTTCCAGGTCTGTTGTTTTTACAAGTAAATATTTGACATTTTTTTCCAATCTTTCATTTTTTTGGTTTTGCTTGACTGATTCTTGAGGTCTCAATGAATCAGTCATTTCTATTTGTTCAGTTCTGATTTTTAGTGAGTTATTTTCTTCATTAGCTTTTTTTACTTCTTTTTGTACATGTCCAATTGAGTTGTTTTGCTCTATGGAATTTTTTTTTCCATTTCATTATTATTATTATTATTATTTTTAGTGAGTTATTTTCTTTTTCCAATTCATAAATTCTGTTTCCTGAACTTCTTGGGAGTGTTTTATCTTTTCCAATTCATATTTCAGGAAGTTGTTTTCTTTTTCCACTTTATCAAATTTTTCTTTTAGTGAGTTTTGTGCCTTTTCTGTACTCTCTTGTGTAGCTTCTCTTTCCTTTCCCCATTTCTCTTCTAGCTCTCTTTTAAGGTTTTTAATAATCGCTTCTAGGAGAGCCTTTTGTATTGGGAACCAATAATTGTCTGGAGACTGTCTGCTATTAGTTTCTTCAGGGTTGAAAAGCTATTCTCTTTCTGTATAGAAACTATCAATCGTTCTTTTGATTCTTTTACTCATTTTGTTAGACCTTGTAGGGTCTGCCTTCAGAGCCAAGAGGTTACCAGCTTCCTCTACAGAGCAGTGAAAGGTGTATGGATTGGTAGCTGTCCTGCCAGCCGGCTACAAAAAGCAGCGAGGTACTGGAGTGCTCTGGGAAAGAGTTCCCCACCCGAAAGTAACTCAGGTCTGCAGGGCTGAGCTGGGAAAGTGCCCTGCAAAGAATCCCAGCTGTGTGAGATAACGACTGCCCTGGGGCTAGACGCTGAACAGTGAGAGTTTCACTTCCCAAGCCAAATCCTGCCCGGGGGCTGTGGGTATTAGCAGTTGAGCAGTGAATGGATTTGCAGGGACCAGAAGTATCTGCTGGGGAAGCACAGTCTGCTGGGGAAGTTCTATTGTCCCAGGCCAAGCCCCCAACTCTGCCGATTAGAGGCTGCCCAGGCTGTGCCTCCCTGTGGTGCAGATATGTAACTGCTTCTGCAAAAGCACCAAACTTCAGGATGTGGCCGCAGGACTGCGGTAAAGTCTGCCTGAGTCACTTCCGGGTTTGAGGGGTTACAGCCAGATCTCGTTAGGTTCTGGCGTTTTTTAGAGGACCCTCTGTTTCAGGCTTTAATCTCTCTGCCATTTTACTGCTTTGTGATCAAGGCAGAGCAGTTAGCCTATAACAGAGTGGTCTCTATAACTTCTCTAGCCACAGAGATCACCCCCACCCCTGGTCTGCTCAGGATGCTAGTCTCTCGCTGCCTGTGCTAGTCTGTTCCTGGCCCCTCAGGACAAACCTTTCCTGGCGAGCTTCCGGATTGACTTCGGCTGGTAAGTTGTAGTGCTTCTCATCTTCATGAATTAAGCAGTGAAGAGTTATTTTTGAGGCTAAATTAAATAGTTGGTTATGAGGGGAATGAGAGGAGCTTAGAGAGTCCTATGTGCCTTCTCCACCATCTTGGCTCCACCTCTCCTCAATTGTCCTGTACTATACATCTCATGAATAGAAATCATTTCCAGTCTTACTCAAAAGTGACATCATAATTAGGTACACTTGATAACATAAAATCATCATAGCATGATGGCTAGAGTTCCAAGCTTGGTCACCAAGAAATACTGATTTTAAATCATCCCTCTGATACTTATTAGCCACTTGATACTAGGCAAGTAATTTAAACTACAAGTCTCAGGAAAATCCCTGGGATTTAGCTATGAAATTGTAGATGAATTTGAATGAAAGGGGAAGGATTTGTCTCTTAGTCAATTGTATTTGACAAAATCACAGGTTCCTCTGATATGCCTATTCACATTATATTTCTACTTTCAAATAAAGGCTTGCAAGCTCCAAATCTATGAACCAATGAGAATGCAATGTATTTGGGAACAATCTGCCAAGACATGCTTGCTAACAATATTGAAAGATATCAGTCCCATAAAAATATATGGAATATGTATAAAAAGAATAGTTATGTACATGAAAAGAGTCTTACTGACAGCATTTAACTGCCCCCTCCTCTTCCCCACCCCAACAAGAGGTAGGACTTGAAAGTTTTTTCCAAAAATTAAGTAATCAGATAACATCACTGCAATTGTTCCCCCACACACACACACTTCCCTAGAAACAAACTCAATGATTTAATTGACTTTTTTTCTACTTCTATTATCTTAACTGCATTCAGCTTGTGTTTCAATGACCTCTCCTCCCCCTCTTCTAGCTTTCTTGTTTCTGAATACACTATGTCTTCCAAAGTGCTTTTAAATTTAATAATTAGCTAAATTTAATAAATATGGAAGGATCGTGGTGAAAACAGAAAAGTGGACAAAAAATTAGTGAATACAACAATGGCAACATCTGTTCTAGGATAATCTCATCTTGCTGTGTGGGAGGGGTGTTTGTTGGGACAAGTGTGGCAGATTTTGCTTCTTTTTAATTTATTTTTGCATTTATTTAATTTGCTATTGTGTATGCTGCTACATAAGCAAGTATTCCTTTCAGATAGTTATGAGAAAGAAAAACAAAAGAGGAAAAGAAAGAAAGGTAAAGGATCCTTTCCTGGAGAAAGGATCTCTTAGCTAATGTTCCATTCTCATTCAAGAGGAGAAGATATTGCTCATATATATATATAAATGACTTCATGCCTTTTTTTTTTTTTTTTTTTTTTTTTTTTTTTCCCTTTTTTATTTTTTGCTATCCTGGCATTTGGACAACCTTGCTTGCTTCCTCTACACTAAAGTACAAATCCCTGTTTCTTATATATCCAGGCATAGACTCCTAGAAATTTGACAATATCTGGCTTTCTGCTCACCAGGAAAAAAGAAGGGATCTTAACCTTCTTTTTACTATTCTCTTCAATTTACTTCCTACACATCAAGACATAGACACATTCTTCATGAGTCAGTTCTCTATATTCTCCCTTTATCTCTTGGTCATTTGGAGACAGATTCCTTGACCTTTGTTTTTTGCTCTCCTCCTTAATGAATTGGACTCTGGACAGTATCCCTTTAATCATATTTTTTAACCTGACTAGTTCCTGATAAGTGACTATTATTTGTGATGAGATTAGGGTTCCTAGTGGTCAGGGAGTTATATGATGAGGTTAGTGGCAGGTTTGGGGTTCAGGGAACCAAATGCAGAGGTTTGGCTCCCCTAAATCCCCTTAGGATTCAGGCAGGGTAGGGAGTTGTGGGAACTCCCTTCTGGTGGCACAGAAGTTCGTTGCAAAGGAATTTACAAACCCTAAAACAGACTGATAAAAAGTTTATTATTGGCATTGGGAAGTCAGCTTTTGCTATACATGAATAGAAAGACTGAATTCCTTAGTGACAAGGTCCTGGCAGAGAGATATAAAATTTCTAGTGGAGAAATCCTGACAGACAGGTATAAAGTCTTGTTAAGGAAAAAGGTAAGAAATAAAGAGAGGGTAACGCTGAAAGAAAATTTCAGCGCGCAGATGTTGCTGCTATGCATGGCACAGTATGTTAGGTCCTCTGTAAGGACTGAGCTCCAAGTTGGCTCGTTTTATAATAGAAGCCTTGGGTCAAACTGGGGTTTAATCTTGATATAGGCTGGTGCAGCTTGTGCTGGAATTTGAATAGAATTGAATGAGTCTTTAATTCAATAGGGTTGGAGTTCTCCAGCTCTGGACTCATCTAGCCCCACCTAGATAAACCACTTTTATCTTGATTCCATGGTGCCGGTCTCACAGAGACAGGGTTCAAAGAGAATTTCACCTTCAAGGAGCTTCTCAAGTACTCTACTTCATGGCTCATTCCCTAAGTCAGAGAGAAAGAAAGAAAAAGAGTTCCAGGGCTCCTCTCATCATTTGGATATCATCTTGGATAAAACATGTGGAGCAAAATCTTTCATTTTGGGGGGAAGTAAGATAATATCAAAAGGCTAGTATAACATCATTAACAGAATGAAAAACAATAAAGAGCATGTACATAGTTAAGGACAAAGAAAAGCTGAAGACTGAAAGACAGAATTATTAGGCCTGGAGGGGCAGAACCTTCACAGCAGGAACCTGACAAAGTATCTACTAGAAAACATAGCAAAGCCATGCATTCCTATCCACTACTTTTCATTTTTCCTCCTAAGGATAATTATCATATAATATGATTAATTTCCTTTCAGAAAACATATCATTAGGTCCCCATCAAAATACAATTGCAAGTATTCTCAGAAATTTTAAATTCTATCAGCCTTAGTCCAAGGATTGGGTGTTCAGCTCATTTCCTCTTTCTACAAAAACTAGGTTTCAACTGAATTGATGATTCCTCTAGGGAAAATCCAATCAATGCCCTGCTTCTTGTGCAGAGCCAAACTTTTGAACTATACAATGTAACTAACCCTCTGAAATACATTTGCACATTAACTATAACTTGACGAAAGCACTCTCCTGGCTTCTGGAAGCATCAGGGACTCATCCTCCCCTCCCCCCCCATCTATATAATAGTGAAAATATATAGTCTGAAATATAAAGTCTGAGTTTTAAGTGAAGATTCTACTGCAATCTACAGTTAGGTCCTGATTAGCATAATTAATGAATCCTCTAAAGTAATTGAATTCTCTTAATACATATCTCCATTGGGTTGGAACCAAATGTGAAATTTTATAGAATAATAACTTCAAATTCAAAATATGTGACCACTTCAAAATATTAATTATTTGAACTATTTGAGACTTAGTTGTAGTAAAAAGACACATACTGGAATCCCAAGTTCTACCATTTATTATTTAGGGGCGAGAGGTTCTTATTGTTGTTAATGATATTGTTTGTCCTCAGGAGAAATCTTCACATCCCTCTAATTCACTAATGGGTTTGAGATCTGTTGGTTACCTTCTGTTTTGGTTCATCTGCCAAGATTGTTGTGGCTGTTGTGCATACCATAGCTTTTTAATGCCACAGGTGAGAGTTGGGTGATAGGTGACCATGGGTATGTCACTGACTGCTGCCTATATCATAGCTACTAGTGAGCTATACAACTTTTCTGCTTCTTAGACTCTTCCTTTCATTGCCCTCATGTGATGCACAATGACCAAAAAACCTAGGAACTTTGCAAACAGTTTGATCAAGGGAGAAAAAAGAAAGGTGGGGGAGAATTGAAATTAGTCAATCAAGTTATATTCATTACGAGCTTACTATTTCCCTGGCACTATGCTAAAAACTCTGAGGATATAAGAAAATGAAAAAAAAAAAGATTGTTCCTGCTCTTAAGTAGCTCACAGCCTAAGGCAAGAGACAACATGCCAGCAATTATGCATAAACAAGCTATATTTAGGATACATTGAAAATAATTATTGGAGAGAACTACCTAAAATTAAGGGGAAATGGGATAGGTTTCCTACTAGAGATGATGTGTTAGCTTCATCTTGAAGGAAATCCAAGATACCAGGAGATAGAAATTAGAAGGAAGAATATTTCAGGCATGGGGGAGAAGAAGAAAATGCTTGGAGCATGAGATGAACTACCTTGTTTAAAGAAAACTAAAAAGATATGTATCATTAGATACCTGGAGTGGGAAAGGTGTAAGATATTTCTAAGGTATGTAAGTGAAGAATAAATATTTATTATGCATTTTATGGTTTGGCCAGAAAAAAAAAAAAGATATTGCATGACTTTGAACCTGGCACTGGTATTAAAAGAAGGAGGGAAAAGAGGAAGAAGAAGAAAGGAGAGCCAAGGGGAAAAAAAACAAAAGATAAAATAAGGGGAAGGAAAAAGAGAAAGAAAAAGGAGAAAGGAAGTAGAAATGAAAGGATAAGGGCTTCCAGTAATAAGCTTCCAAAAACACTATCAAATTATTTTTGGAACCTTTTATCCTTTTTTTTTCAATATAACTTTCCAATTAAATTTGAAATGTACATAAATATCTCTAGAATATGACAAACCCATATAAGTCACAGAATATCTGCAAAACATTAGAAATAGAAACACTTAAGAAAAGGAATATATTTTTTCTTTTCTTCCAAAACAAGAAATGAACAGCAGCAGCAGGATTTTACCTCAAATATAAAATTCACTGTTGGAAATGTTTAAAATTATAAAGTTCAGGTAGAATCATATGAAAAATCCCACTTCAAAAAATTCCTTAGCAATTTATTAAAGTTTGAGGAGATAGTGTTACCTTTTTTCCCCCAAAATGTTTCTTTATAACTTTACATACCCGAGAATTTCATGTATATGATAAAATTTGCCTTTGCTTAGTAATTGCAGATATAGATATTAAAATACTTTATTGCTAAAATTCACTCAGCTCATAAATTGGGTTAAAATTAGAGTAATGTTAATGTGGTATACTTTTAGCTAAACTTAATATGCATATTCATTTGTATTCATTAACAAATCATTTTAAAGTATTCTTCAACTTAAAGTCTATGTCTGTGACTTTCAAACTTGTTAGACAGAAATGATGATATATAAAAAAGAAAAAAAAATCTCAATCATGCATCTTTAATCAAAGTCTCATAGCATCCTTAAGACTTAAAATAAGCTACAAATATCATGATTCTGTTCCATTTCAACTATTACTTCCCCAAAGGATACTAATTTCTATAATCATGAAACTGTTAATTTATGGAACATTGTAGTTTTAATACGAATAATAATTTCAAAAAGGCTGGATTTTGTGTGTAAAGAAAATATATCTATATTATCATTATTTTTTAAAAATCATCTGTAAAATGACAGCTAGTTGGTATAGTGGATAGAGTACCAGCCCTGAAATCAGGAGGACCTGAGTTCAAATGTGACCTCAGACATTTAGCACTTCCTGGCTGTGAGACCCTGGGCAAGTCACTTAACCCGAATTGCCTCAGCAAAAATAATTTTTAAAAAATAAGATAAAAAATCAGCCGCAAAGTCTTAAAAGAAACTAAGATTTTAGGGCTAGATATAATAAAATGTTTCTTCAGTGGTGAATATAATTTTAAAAGAATTTTTAAATTATAAGTCAATTATTAAGTCAATGACCATGTTCTTAAGCAGTACATTTAATATTAGGAATGAGTACTAATTGTGAAAATTCATGGTATTTTGTGAAATTTTTTAGTTCCTCCCAGTCAAAATCACAGGGTTTTAGAAATGTTTTCCCCCAAAATTTATGTCAGCAGAAAGAGAAATAAAATGATTTTATTTGATTCTCTGAATAGTCTAAACAAATCTATGTATCATTCAATTAGGAAAACCAAAACAATTAATAAAGTACAGCTCAATATTAAGTAAATGCAATATCCCACTTAATTTAAGAGTTTCTTGGTAATTTGAAATTAACTTCATCATGGCAAGTCCTCAGTAAGAGGTTTTTCTTTCTAGACACAAATAAGAAGAATCAAATCATTTAATCATACCATGTTATATAATATTTTTAATTGTCATTTCTGTTTAATAAAAGACTTTTACATATTATGGTAAAATAATCCCTGGGAATTAGAATTTTTGGTCTGTATTTAAGTCAATTGTGAGAAAGAAACCAAAAGTGAACAGGCTGGTGAAGAAAAAGAAATACTAAAAATAGAATTAGCAATGTTTATTTTATTAAAAGTTAAAATCAAGTTATCTTTAGAGTTTATGACTTGCAAACGAAAGTATTTAATATTTAGCATGTTTAAATACACTTAACAGCAGTTTGGTAATCAAAAGAAATAATTTGTGATATCTCAGGAAAATAAATTTATTATGATTAGAATATTTCAGATTATGATTAAAATATTTAAAAGAAAATATATTCACCTTTCTTGTCATCGAAGTATAGAGTTTGTTGAGCTGGATTTGACCACTGGAGGGAGGTGTTATCATTTTGATCAACCCTACAGGTCAAATTTGCTGTTCCACCTTCAACAACTGTGACATTCTGAGTCAGTGGAAACTGCCCTTGGCTGCCTGAAGGGGGTTAAAAGAATATGTGAAAGTTAGAGAACATACTTATTTCCAGCAACTTGTATAATCAGCAGTAAACGAATATTCTTATTAAAGAAACAAAAAGCTACAAAAGGAAAAAAATAGTGGAGAAATATTTGATAACTAACATTGCTATAATGTGAAATTTAAAAATACTAAATGAAGTTTTTTGAAAGTCTTCCCCATTATTGTTACAAAAATGTTGTGCAGTTGTACACAAAACTTTGACATTAGTTCATGTAGAGACATTATAATCATTAGTTTTTATTGCCCTTATATTGACTATGTAGCATTATACTTCATTTTCATCAGACAGGAAAGTTGAATAAAGAATTTAATTCTTTAAAACCATATCATTGCAATAGGTAAGAAAAAAATACTTCCCTTAATGCACAAACATAAAGGTAATATGCAATCAAAGATAAAATCTATAAAAATATATCTGTCCACAATTTAGATTCCATTTTAAAAAATAGTATTGCTATCCATAGAGATCCAAATCAAAAATATATAGTTAATGATTTTTTTAACTGAGATCAGAATACACACACACACACACACACACACACACACACACACGTGTGTGTGTGTCATATAGTTTGAACCAGAAGGGAGTTCTGAAGTTATATTGTCTAACTGCTTTACAAGTGAGAAAAGTAAGACTCAGAAAGGTTGTCACTTGCCCAAAATCACATGGGTAATAAGTGACTAAAATCAGGATTTGAACTCACATTTTTGCAAAGCCATTTCTTTGCCACACCATCACGTTGCCTTCTTTTACTTATATTAATTCAGTTGTATAATTTTAAGCAACATTTTTACAAAATAAGTCATAATTTGACTAGTAAAACATGCAATAAGTAAATTATAATTCAGCAAGATGAATTAAAGATATATCAAGATAGATCTGAATTGAATCAAAAAAATTACTAGGGTCAAGTTTAAAATAATATTATTTGAGCAAGATAACTCATTAAGTGAAGAATAATTTCTATATTCAAGTACATTAGGATGACTTAATCAGACTCATGAAATATATTTCCCTTTTAATTAGTTTTATAATTATTCTATCATGACTATGAGCACCACTTGGTGCTATGCTCTAGCTCCTAACATTAAAAAAAAAAATCTTATTACCAAGAAGCCTGATGATTAAAACCATAAGAGACAGAAGAGCCTAAAGAGGAAAATTTCTTTACCAATCCAAATGACACAAGTACACAAGTTCATGACCACATTACATAATTAAACCTATCAACTGTAAAAGAGCTTGTATCAGGAGCTTTGAAAAGTTAAAGGCAGCAATTCAGTCACTATAGCAACTCAACCAGGATACCTCTCTATAATCTTTTGGGTGGAGTTTTCAAATTGGGGTTAGAAGATGTCTAGAATAAATTCTTTGAGAATTGACTTGAAAGCCATCAGGAGTCATAGTAGGTTGGGTTTCATTTTCAGCTCAGAGGTGACCTCAAATAGGGAAAACATGGAGAACCAGTAATCTTGTGAAATGAGGTGAGCAGAAAAGACACATCAAAGAAAATGTGACCAAAGACAGAAAGATAGAATAAATGCTGGATAAACCAGATTGCCAGCTCATAAACATCAAACTCAACATAATTTTAAGTTGCTTTTTTTCTCCATGTTTTTTTTTCAATTTTCAATAGTGATAAAAAAAGGAAGAAAAGTTTTATTCAATAAATTTAAAAATACACAGAAGAGAACAGAAGGAAGCTTGAAGGAAGATGCAGTCAAGCATGATAATGTTTAAACTATAATGTTAAAAGTTAAGTGTACTTTTAAAATATTTTTTACAGAGTAAAGATTGATGGTTTTTTTATTTAAACTCAATATATGTATACATGTCCAAACAGTTATTTTGCTGTACAAAAAGAATTGGACTTTGAAACAGTGTACAATTAGCCTGTGAAGGAAATAAAAAATGCAGGAGGACAAAAATAAAGGGATTGGGAATTCTATGTAGTGGTTCATAGTCATCTCCCAGAGTTCTTTCGCTGGGTGCAGCTGGTTCAGTTCGTTACTGTTCTATTGGAACTGATTTGGTTCACCTCATTGTTGAAGAGGGCCATGTCCATCAGAATTGATCATCATATAGTATTGTTGTTGAAGTATATCATGATTTCTTGGTCCTGCTCATTTCACTCAGCATCAATTCATGTAAGTCCCTCCAGGCCTTTCTGAAATCATCCTGCTGGTCATTTCTTACAGAACAATAATATTCCATAATATTCATATACCACAATTTATTCAGCCATTCTCCAGTTGAGGGACATACACTCAGTTTCCAATTTCTGGCCACTACAAAGAGGGCTGCCACAAACATTCTTGTACATACAGGTCCATTTCCCTTTTTTAAAGATCTCTTTGGGATATGGGTCCAGTAGTAACACTGCTGGATCAAAAAGTATGCACAGTTTGATAACTTTTTGAGCATAGTTCCAAATCGCTCTCCAGAATGGCTGGATGTATTCACAATTCCACAAACAATGTATCAGTGTCCCAATTTTCCCATATCCCCTCCAACATTTCGCATTATCTTTCCCTGTCATTCTAGCCAATCTGACAGGTGTGTAGTGGTATATCAGAGTTGTCTTAATTTGCATTTCTCTGATTAATAATGACTTGGAGCATCTTTTCATATGGCTAGAATTTCTTCATGTTTTTTCAAAGATATTTCCCTGAACTGTGTTTTAGAAGCATTTCAATAATAAAGGATTCACTTTTATCAGTTGTCTATAAGCTGAGTGTAGAATTACAGAACAGAAAGAATATCTAATGATCATTCTCTGATAATAAAATTAAGGCTTAGAGAGACTGACTCAAGGTATATAACTAATTGTCAAAAGGGTTTAAATGAGAACCTATGGGACATAGCAGCTGTTTTTCTATCAGGTACTCTTTATCCTATAACAAGATAGCAATATGACACATCCATGACTCCCCAATTTTAGAAAAGTTTTGGTGAAAAGTTGCCATTTAATAATTCATAAATTCATTCCAACTAAAAGTGATATTGGGAAAAGTTTAATAGAATGAACTGAATTAAATTTTTAGAAGTACACAAAAATACAGTGGAATTTTATCTCAATGAATTTAATATGAAATGCAATATAAAGAAACATTAAGTCAATTGACTTAAATTTGATCTAGATCTCAGAGGCTAATAATCATAACTCATCTAGAGAATTAAAGAGAACTAAGATCTCTGGTAAATGTATGCCTAAAAGAGGGGAAAAAAAGGTATAGATGCTTATTTGCTTAAAAACAAAACAAAATAAAAACCTTGAGCACATCAAGATTTCCATGTCAGAACACCATCATGTAAATAGACTTAGCATTTTTTGACCTGTGTAGGTTCATTTCCCTCAGATGTCATTCAATTTGAAAAGTTTCTCTCAAAATCCTCACCTTAATTCTCTCTCATGATCAATAATGATGAACTAATTCTTTTGGAGCAAGGTGAATAGCAAAACAAACAAACAAACAAACTACTGGTTATTATTGATCTAGAACTCTAGTCATAGAGAAGACTTGATCCAAAAGTCATTCTCTTAAAAATGTATTTAGATACTGTTTGAGGATGTATTCTGATGGAAGTGGACCTCTTCGATAAAGAGAGCCTTAATTGATCAAAGATGGACAGAAGCAGCTACACCCAGAGAAAGAACACTGGAAATGAATATAAACTGCTTGCATTTATGTTTTTCCTCCCGGGTTATTTATACCTTCTGAATCCAATTTTCCCTGTGCAACAAGAAAAATGTTTGGTTCTGCACACATATATTGTATCTAGGATATACTGCAACCCATTCAACATGTAAAGGACTCTTGCCATCTCGGGGAAGGGGTGGAGGGAAGGAGGGGTAAAATCGGAACAGAAATGAATGCAAGGGATAATGCTGTAAAAATTACCCTGGCATGCGTTCTATCAATAAAAAATTATTAAAAAAAAAAGAAAAATGTATTTAAATTCATTATATTCTAGGGACTAATATATGATGGGACATGTCAACCAAGACAAGTTTAACATTATGTACTTATATTTGAAATAAATGAAGAAAGAATGGAGAAGCCTAAAATGATTTTTTCCTGTTTAGATTTTTCACATATGTAAATGTCATGCTTTCAAAAGAAGATACATCTTATTACTATGACCAATAAGTATTTCTTATTTTTGGAAGGGAATCTTTTCCCTTTAGTCTCCATTTTCTTCCTTTAGTCTCTATTTTACTACAATTTTTCTTTTTTTTCCCTCCTATCAGTCAAAAAAGCCACTATTTTCCTACTTTATGGATTTTTCTTTACTTTAAAACAATAACTTTCACCTCATTCTTCAAAGAAAACTACATAATTTGGTTGTTTTTTCTTTGGACTGTGTAAAATGATCTTGGGTTATTTAGTTCTTTGTCTAATACTTGCTTCTAACTGGTCACATGTTTGGAAAATGATCATGGTTTATTTTCAAATATCTATGCTAGAAGAAAATGATGAATTAAATGACACAAAAGCATTTAATGAAGAATGCCTATAAAGCATTGTCTTTTTTTCCCTATCAGGGTAAATTACTTGTATTATTCCATTTAAATCCCTTTTCTATACCTAGAAAGTGATGAATGCAGGCACCTAGAAAACTATAAATGAAGGATGGTTCAAATTCAGCCTTATCTACAGATATCACTAGACTCAAAAGTTATTAATTAAAACACATCTTTTGCCAAGCTCAGAGTCAGTTTAATATAATACTTTTGTAATACTTTATATGTAAAGAGTTTTGCATAGTTTCCCTGTGGGGAATAAAGATGTCAAAACTCTGGTGACCCTATTGCTGATGACAATCTGGGAAGTACCATCTTTTACAACATAGTGGAACCACAGTGAAAAAGCAACATTAGATATCCCTGAAGCCAGAATTATTGTCAAAGGAATCCTAGCAGGCCAAGAGGGATGTTTGAGCATCAACAACAGAGCATGGCTTTGCTTTCCAAAACAGAACTATTCAAGCTTCACTATCTTCTGAATGATTTTTGAGTACAGGCAATGGTTTTCTCCATATCTCTTCAGCTGTTGAAGATTAAGTGTGGGTCATACCAGTGGATCAGTGCACATTGTGCCTGAGTGCTTAGTAAATAAGAGCAATAATCATTTCAAATATAGTTTGACAGATGGGGAAGTTAAGGGAGAAGAAGGTATGGAAGAGAGAGAGGAAGAGATGGGGGAAGAGAAAGAAGGAGGAAAGGAGGGACAGAAAAAAAATGAAGGAGGAAGGAAGAGGGTAGGAGGGGGAGAGAGAGAAGGAGATGGAGAAAGACAGAAGGAGAGAGGGAGGAAAGGAAGAGAAAGAAAGGGAGAGGAAGGTTGGGAGAGGAAGAGGAAGAGAGGGAAACAGAGAGAGGGAGAGAGGGAGAGGGAGAAAGGGGGAGGAAAAAGGATAGAGGGAGAGAGGAAGAAGGAGAGGGAGAAAGGGAGAAGAGTGAAGCAAGTATGTTAGTCATTGTTTTTTTCAGCATATATTATAATATTTATTTGGGAATCGAAAAATATCTTTTGTTTCTTCCTAAAGTCAATAATATTTCAAAGGAATAGGTAGCTATTCTTTTAAAAAACAAAGGAACCCTTCTCCACCCACTCCATCCCTGCAAAAAAAAATTAAATTTAAAACAATTCTAGGAAAAAAAGGAATATAAAACAACTTTGCATTAGATATCTAATGGGATTTTGTTCTCTACTTATTAAGAGGAGGAAGGAAGGGAGGAAGGAAGGAAGGAAGGAGAGAAGGAAGGAAGGAAGAAAGAAAGAAAGAAAGAAAGAAAGGAAGGAAGGAAAAAAGGAAAGAAGGAAGAAAGAAGGAAGAAAAGAAGGAAGAAAGGAAGGAAAGGAGGGAGAAAGGGAGGGAGGAAGTTATATGTAGCAAAAGTTCAATTGAGCCTATTATACTTTTTAATAAAAGTGATGATTAGTTGAGAAATTATCATTCTGGGTTTTTTTTTTTTGTTTGCTTTTTAACATTAAAGTATAATGGAAAGCAGTGCCTTTCTTTTAAAAATTACTTTATAAATTTGTTGTAAAACAACAATAGAACCATTTATTTCAAGAGATTTGTAATGTTCCAAAGTAAAGGATTCTTGAGCTAAAATGAGCCAGCCTTCTAGCAATTATATAACAGGAGAAGATATTTTTTCTTGAAGATTTTCCATATCCTTAACCTCTTACTATTTATAGCCCTATTAGTACTCCACATAAAGTAAGTAACTTCCATCAAATTATTTGCCATGTTGTTCTAAAATATTGAATCTTAAAAGTTTAGGATAATTCTTATTATTTAGAGTCTAATAATATTCTCAAATGCACACACAGAAACAGCATGTTATTACTTCCATTAAACTACAAAAAGCATTCTAAACAAATAACTTTCTAATGTGCAAGTTGTGACTCAATAAGTTGTATGGACTGAGGTACATACTGTATACTGAAAACTACTAGTTGCATCTAATTTAATTAATATAAATTGATAGTTTTCAAGAGAAGTACGATGGTTTCTCTATCCTGTGAAACAGGAAACTGGAGTTAAAAGTAAAGGAATTAGAAAATACTCCTCTAGCCATTCAGTTATGAAATACCTCTAATTAGAGTCTCAATCCCCCTACTCTTTTGCTATTTCATATTTCTTTACAAAAACTAAGTTCCTTTAAACTTTCTTCTACAAGGCTACCATGTAAAATTGATTCTTTGGTCTAACCTCAGTTTTTCTTGATTTAGCCTATGTTCTAAGGTACAACACCTGGTATCTATCTTCTGTGCCACCTTTCTGACATTATGGAGCTATGGACCATGGCCATCACTATAGCATTGCATGCCAGTTTCCATAGAGACCAGAAGCACTAGAGGGATCTGTGTTCCATAGTAGCTGCCAGTCCCAGACAGGGAAGAGACAAAGCTGGCGAGCAGTGAGTCTTGCAAGGCCAAGAAAGGTTGGAAGGGCTTTTTTCTCCTGGTATCAGAAAATAGCATTGCCAAACTGGCAGTTACAGTCATTGCAGTCCTGTAGACCAGATCCTGATACTCACTAGGACTATTCTATAAGAGACCCATTCTGCTCCCAACTGGGAGCACAGCCTCCTGTGTACTCTAATTTTGGCCCTGATCCACTATTGGCTTCTTATCCTTAACAAAAGGCCCTTTCAGATTTACAGTAGCTCCCACAGCTTCTGACCCACAGAATCATAATTCTTCTGTACAAATTCTACCTAGCTTTGTCTATTCCAGGACATGGCATTGAGCTCTCCAGGTCTCTTACAACAGACCAGTGAACTGATAGAATAACTCCTGTACTGATGCTGAAGTATCTATCTACTCATTTAAAAAATAGATACCACATTATATCATTACAAGTAAGTTTTATTTGCTCAGATGTAAGTAAAGATTTTTAAATATGCTTAATTCTCAATTGTCTGGTTAGTCCTAGTTAGAATTATAGAGTAGGGAAAGTCTTTTTCTTCTTTTGACGTCTTTCTAAAGTCAATCAATATGTCAACACACTCTATTACATTGTGAATAGCAAAATATTCTTGAAGACTATGTTAGTTAGATACCATTTTAACCTTTCAGTAAAATATTCAAAATTCATTTAGTGCTTCTTTATAAAAACTTTTTTCTTAACAGATTATATTCCTCAAAGTTCCATAAAAATACTAATGTTTTTGCTTTGAAAAACTATTATATTTTTATATTATTCTAAAGCAATATCATAAGAAAATTATTTCATGGTTTCTATTTGTTATGTCCTTTTTGTCCACATTTAGTTTATGGAAATAGGAAAAAAAGTCTGTCATTTCATCGGTATGTAGAACTGCCAGAATTTCAGTGATTTCTTTATTTAATAAGTTCAAAAGAGAGTTGCTTAAGGCAAATAGAGTCAAAGGACTTGCCCACATGACCCTGAATAAAATGTAAATTCTTTGAAGACAGAACTATTTCATTTTTGTCATTGTATCTCTAGGGTTCAGTATAGTACCTGGGCATACTGTAGAATCTAAATAAAGTTTCACTGATTAATTCTCAGAGGAGAGATTTGAACTCACATTTTCTTCATTCTAGCCCCAACATTCTACTCCATTAGAATACTTATTTTATTTATCATTTCATACAAGATAATAATAAACCTTAAAAATGTATAATTATTTTTTCCTGATTCATTTAAAAATTTTTATCTACTAAGACTATGGTATATATTGTTTAACATCCAACTCTCAGTGCGGGGAAGTAGGGGAAAAAGTATTTTTAACAGTTGATCTGCATTATTACTTGTTTATTTATTTAATATTTTCCCCAGTTACATTCAAAACATTTTTTACATTTGTTTTTAGGATTTTTGATTTCTAGGGTCTCTCCCTTATCCCCATCCATAATTAAGAAACCACATGTGAAATTATGCAAAACATTCCCATAATAGTCAAGTTGTGAAAGAAAATCTCCCACCTGAATGAAAATAAAAACTTTCAAGAAAAATTAAGTTAAAAATAAAGGATGAGATAAAGAGAGAACTAGAGAATGCTTTGATGTATATTCAGACTTGATCACTTTCTTCTCTGGGTATGGATAGGAGTTTTCTTTATTAGACTTTCAGAGTAATTGCACTACAGAGAATAACAAAATCATTTACAGCTGGTCCTCCCAGAACATTGCTATTACTTTGTATACAGTGTATTTCACTTTGTTCATGAGGACTTTCCAAGTTTTTTTTTTTCTTTTTTCCTGAGAGCATTCTGTTCATCATTTTCCAGAGATAAATAATATTTCATCACTGACCACTCCCCTCCTCAATACATCTTCTGTTTTATCATATGACCCACTGTTGAATATGTATGTTTATATTTGGAACAATTTTGATGAGAATAAGGTTTACTCACTCCTCCTCTCCTCCCCCTCTTCCCCTCTACTGTAAAAGCTTTTTCTTGCCTCCTTTTTCATGCCAGATAATTTGCACTTTTTCACTTCTCCCTTTTCCTTTCTCCCAATACATTTTCTCCTAGCCCATAATTTCATCATTAAAAAAAAAAAGATATCGTCTCTTCATATTCAAGTCATACCCCTGTCTATTGGCTATACATACTGTTTCTAACTCCTATAATGAGAATGTTCCAATGAGTTACAATTTTCATCTTCCCATGGATGAAATAGGATAGGAATGTAAACAGATAAACCTTATTAGGTCCCTTATGATATCACTTTCCTGACTTTCTCCTTGTTCTCCAAAGTCCTATATTTGTAAATCAAATTTTCCATTCAATTCTGGTCTTTTCACATTGAATGCTTGAAAATCCTCCATTTCATTGAACCTTTTCCAAGATAATTCTTGGTTGCAATCCTGGCTCCATTGCTCTCCCAAACTCTCTGGTTCTTCAATGTAGATGCTGCTAAATCTTGTGTTATCCTGACTGTGGCTTCACTATACTTGAACTGATTCTTTCTGGATTTTTGCAATATTCTCTCCTTGACCTGGGAATTCTAGAATTTGACTATAATATTCTGGGAGTTTTATTTTGGGGATTTCCTTCAGGAGTGATCAGTGGATTCTTTCAATTTTTATTTTACCCTCTATTTCTAGAATATCAGGATATTTCCTTGATCATTTCTGGGAAAAAAATGATATCCAGGCTCCTTTTTTGATTATGACTCACAGGTAGACCAATAATTTTAAAATTATTTCTTCTGGATCTATTTTCCAGATCAGTTATTTTTCCAGTGAGATATTTCACATTTTTTTCTATTTAAAATTTTTTGTTTTTAGTTTTGCTTTATTGTATCCTGAGTTCTCATGAAGTCATTAGTTTCCATTTGCTCAATTCTATTTTTTAAGGAATTATTTTCCTCAGTGAGCTTTTGTATCTCCTTTTCCAAACGGCTTTTTAAGACATTCTTATCCTCATTGTTTTTTTTGCATTTCCTTTTGCACCTCTCTCAGTTCTTTGTGCCTCTTTCTCTAACTTGGTTTTCAAAATCCTTTCTATAGCCTAAGCCTAATTCTTATTTTTTGGAGGCTTTGGATGAAGGAGCTTTGACTTTGTTATCATATTCTGAGTGTATGTTTTGATCCTCTTTGTCACCATAACTTTCAACGATCAAAAACTTTTTTTTTTGTTTGTCTGTTTCCTGCATGTTTTCCTAGCCTATTGTTTTACTTTTAACTGTTTGTTAAAGTAGGGCTTTGGTTCCAGGGTAGAGGTTACATTTTCCCAGGCTTCAGGGTTTTGTACAGCTTTTTTCAGAAATGCTTCTGGGATTCTGAACACAAGCCCTCTTTTCTGCCCTGGAACTATTAGCTGACTCCTTGCCCCATTGTAGCTGTAAGATCTAGTGTGCTGGTGCAGGCTAGGGCTGCACTGAACAGGACTTAGCTGGGAATGAACACAAGACTCACATACCATTGCCACAGACCCTCTCCACTGTCCTTCCAAGTTCTCTCTAGTGCTCCTGGGTTGAGAAGTACAGAAGCATCCAGCACTCTGCTGATTCAGATGTCCTGCCTCACTGAGGTTGGTGTCTGGGCTGGGGTTGGGGTTCGGGTCTGAGCCTGTGCTGCGATTGCACACTGTGGTCCTACTCTGCTTCCACAAACTTTTTCTACTGACCTTCCAGGTCCTCCTTGGTGTCTCTGGGCTGAGTAGTCTAGAAGCCACCAGTATTACTGCTAAACCAGAGAAACTTAGGTCATATTGGAGCTAGAGTTTTACTAACACCACCACCCTGGTGTTACAGACCTTTTTTTTTGCTGAACTTTTAAGCTGCTTTTGTCTGAAAAATGTTCTACTCCATCTTTTGGGGTGTTCTGGTGCTCTATTATTATTTTTTTGCTTTTAAAATTTTGTAATAAGCTTATTTATTTTAATACATATTGCTTTAGGAATGATGTTGGGAAAGAAAAATGAGAGCAAAAGAGAAAAATCATGGGAAAAAGAAAAAAGCAGAATAGAGAAGTGAACATAGCATGTGTTGATTTACATTCAATCTCAGATATTTTCTTTGTTTAGATGGTATTTTCTATCCAAAATCTATTATGATTGCTTCATGTCACTAAACCAATGAGAAGAGCCAAGCCTTTCATAGTTGATCATAGCACATTCTTGCTCTTATTGTGTAGAATATATTTCTAGTTCTGGTTGTTTTGCTCAGCATCAGTTCGTGTAAATCTTTCCAGACCTTTCTATAATCAGCTTGTTCATCATTTTTAATAGAACAATAATACACCATTACCTTCATGTACCACATGTGGCTTGTTCAGCCATTCCCCAATTCATGGCTATCCATTCTTTTTCCAATTCTTTGCTACCACAGACAGAGCTGCTATAAACATTTTTGCACATGTGCTTCCTTTTCCCTCCTTTATGATTTCTTTGGAATACAGACCCAGTAATGGCATTGCTGGGTCAAAGATATGCACAGTTTTATAGTCTTTTGGGCATAATTCCAGATTCCTTTCCAGAATAGTTGGATCATTGCACAACTCGTGTCCCAATTTTTTTCACATCCTCTCCAACATTTGTAATTATCTTTCCTGTCATTTTAGCCAATCTGAGAGGTTTGAGATGGTACCTCAGAGTTTTCTTTAATTTGCATTTCTCTAATCAATAGCGACATAGAATGTTTCTTCATATCACTATAAATAGCTTTAATTTCATCATCTGAAAATTATGTGTTTGTATCCTCTTACCATTTATCAATTGGGGAATGACACAATTCTTTATATATTTTAGAAATGAGACCTTTATCAGAAATACTGGCTATAAAGATTTTTTCCCAGCTTTGTATTTCACTTTAATCTTGTTTCTGTTAGTTTTATTTGTGCAAAAACTTTCTAATTTAATGTAGTCAGGACTGTCCATTTTGCTTTTTCATAATGTTCTCTAGGACTTCTTTGATGATAAATTCCTCTCTTCTCCAAAGATCTGATAGATAAATTATTCCTTCTTCTCTTAATTTGTTTATGGAATCATCCTTTATGTCCAAATCATGTGCCCATTTTGACCTTATTTTGGTATGGGTTGTGAGATGTAGGTCTATGCAGAGTTTCTGACATATTATTCAGTTTACCTAGCAATTATTGTCAAATAGTAAGTTCTTATTCCAGAAGTTAGCGTTAGAGGGTTTATCAACACTAGATTGGTATAGACCTTGATTATTGTGTCATATATATAATCTATTCCACTGATCAACTTATCTATTTCTTAGCCAGTACCAAATGGTTTGATGATTGCTGCTTTATAATATAGTTTTAGGTTTGATATTACTAAGCCACCATCCTTTGTATTCTTTTTCATTAATTCCCTTTATATACTTTACCTTTTGTTCTTCCAGATGAATTTTGTCATTATTTTTTCTAGTTCTATAAAAAATATTTTGCTAAAATTTGTTTTAAGTCATTATTTAAAGAAATTTGTAGGAATTGGGGGAGAGATTGGGCAAGTTTCTGCCTTTACTATACCATCTTGTCTCTGCTTCCTCACTATCACTTGTTAATAATTTCATAATATATATTAATACTAAATAGTATATATGTATAATGTATAAAACAAAATTTTATATAGAAAATTAACTAGATTTTACTTAAATATCAAGATCTGAATTACAGTTTCTGAAATGAAAATACTAACATTGAGTATCAATTGGAGAGAGAGAGAGATGGGGTATTGTTTCAAACTAGCTCTAGCACATTAATAATCTAAAATGCCCAAATACTTTGTTATGTATAGAAAGTCAGTCCATCTCCCACATATAAATCATAGCTCGGGAAATGTGTTAAAAAATCCCAAACAACAAAAACAGCAACATGAAATAACTGTAATTGTTCCTTCAAAATTAACACCTTGGCCAATTCTTTTAATATATATTGCTACAGACCAAATTTCTTTTTTTGCAAATAAGTATTTAGGTATATAGACAGAGTATATATTCAAACAATAGAATTAAGAAATGGAAAGCAAGAAATATGAATGCCATTTTAAAATTCTCTATCTTCAAAAAAGTCTTACATGGTAATTATCATGTGTGCAGAAAGTCACTTTATATTGCTTGAATACTGTTTTCAGGGTGAATGAACAAGCCCTGGAGCTGACTAGTTTTCCTTGCTAAGTGATGAACATTTGAAAGGCAGCTTTCCAAGAGGAAAAAAAAATATGACAACAATCACAGACTGGTTCACAGGGATGCTCAGTCACTTAACTAAATTCCAAATTGATATGTCAACCTGAAGGAAATATTCTGGAAAGGAATACACAGATGGCAGACCTCTTTGGAATAATCAATCTCCTCAAGACTAACAGTTGAATGAGTAGGGAAAAGATGCTTTTACAATTATAATTCTCAGAAAAAAATCATATCTATGAGTACAAGTGAAATATTGATCTTTATCTATTTGATTTTTCTTTATAGCTTAGGAAATTGTGGTTAAAGAGAAATTTGCAAATAAATGAATTTACAAAAAGGCTAGTCAAAGATTTCAAAAACCTGTTAGGAAAACCAATCTTTATCACATTCATAAAAGCAAAATAAATGGAGAAATATAACTTACTAAAGAAAAAAAATCAGTAAGAGTCCATTTTATATAGAATTGAAGGTGAAAAGTTTGAAATACATACATACATACACACATATATGTAAGAGAAAGAGAAACCTTTGGCAAAGTTTGTTACATAACAAAAGACATTCACCTGAGAAAAGTTAAAAAATTAATGTCAAAAAACTTAAAACATTAAGACAAATGCATATTTTAATGACTCATAATTTTTAGATTGCAAAATTATTTTAGAATTAATCATTGTAGACAATAAATATAGCCTATATTTTAGTGATATCTTTCTTTGATATCTTGAATTTTGAAAATATAATACTGTAGGCATAATATCAATCATTATCTAAGCTACCTAATGTTAATATTCTTGAGTGATATTGTTTCATTACAATTTATGAGGCACTACACTGTAAAGTTGTACTTGTCTGAAGTTGTGGGTGACCCCAAGGAATAATGATCAATTAGGTAGAAGAACCAGGAGAATGTTGTTCCCACAACTTATAAAGAAAAGAGTGTCAAGGAGGCTAAGATGCTTGACAGTGGCAACGGCAGCAGAGAAGTTGGAGAGTATAAGGATTAAAAAAAATGGTAGGTATTTGGTAACTAAGAGATCATTAGTAACTTTGGGAAAAGTACCTTTGATGGACTGAAGATTGCAAGGGAGTTAGAAAAGAAGGAAAAGAAATAAGAAAGGCTTCTAAGATGATCTTTTCAAGGAGTTTAGTCATAATGTAGGATTATATTTAGTCGTGATGTAAAAATGAAGTAAAGATTTCTAGAAGACAGGAAATACATGAGTATGTCACAGTACAGAATGAGTCGATAGAGAAAGATTGAAAATAAGTAATGCCTTTGAAATGACAGATCTATTAGAAGAAATTGGATCTCTTGAGTATCTAAAGAGGTTAATTAGTAAAGAGTAAGGCCATCTCATCATGTGATACAGGGCTAAAAGAGAAAATAGTGGCAGAACACATCAGAGAAGGGAAGAATAGGGAGTATAAAACGAATGGTCTCAATTTTTTTCCCCTGTAACATATGAGTCAAAATTATCAGCAGAAAGATTGGGGAAAGAGGCAGTCATGTGATGTTTGAAGAGGGATAAAAAAAGATTTGTAGAAGTTGCTGTGAGGAGTAGGATAGTGAGTTGATAAAGTGTTCTCTGTAATGAGAACCTATTTGAAGTAACATAAATTTGTGGTGGACCCAGTCAGAACAATTATGTCATTTTCTTTACCTTTGTTTAAAAGTATGCATATAGGAGTGAAGGTGGCAGATAGTGAAAGTGATCCAAGGCTAAAGCTTGGCAGGACATAGTCAGTGAAATGCTAAGAGGGCTAGAGTTTCAGGAGTACATGACAAATTTAATTGATATACAAAGAGGTCAAAAGAGCAAAAATCCTGGAGGAAGAAGTAGTGGGACAGAATTGAGGGGTTAAGAGACTGGAGGCTATGGTTTAGGTAAAGAACAGGGTTGGAAAAGGAAAGCAGAAAGAGATGTGGAAAGACAAAAGACTGTGGTCAGATAAAGGGATTTCAAAATATTTGAACAAATGGTACATTATGAGTTATGGCAAGATCAAGAGTATAACAGTCTTTGTGTGGGGCTGAAGTAAAGTGGAGAAGTAAGCCACGGAAGGTAAATAGACTCAGGAACTGAGTGCTTAGGATGTTTGAGAGTGAGTTAATAATAAGAAAAAATATTTCAACCCTGCTACGTGACTGCTGAACCAAGAGGAATCAGTGAAAATGCAGATATTACTGTAAATGATAAATAGAGAAGCTGTGTCACGGCAAGTGGGAGAGAGCAGGTTTCATAAATAGCTAAAGAATTGAAGAAGTGAATAAGGAAAAGGTTTAAGATAAAGGAAGATTTGTGGCCTATGGTACAGGAATTTTAGAGGGTATAATATAAAGACAAGGGGGTATTTTGTTGGAAATTAGGAGTGGGAGAATTAAGGAAAATGGCAATAATGATGACTTGCAGGAGTTCAAAATCACCAGTATTTGTAGAGTATTATTGGAAAATAATCACTCATAATTTATGTATTAAGATGGTTTTTTTCTTCTTGAGGTTTTGTTCTAAAATTTCAAAATCAGAGAACTTTAAAGCTGACTAGCTCTATAACTCTAGAATATATCCAGCAAGTTGTCATTCATCCTTTGCTTAAAGCAAAGCAATCATTACATTTTTGCAAAACTCTAATGTTAATAAAGTCTTTTAATAAACTAAATTTACAAAATCTTTGTAACTTCTACCCAGTTTCTTTGGAGATACATAGAATAGGGTTAATGCTTTTTTCCATAACAGCCTTTCAAATATTTGAAGATTATTATAATTTTCTCCTTAAATCTTTCAAGGCTAAAGATCTAGAATTACTTCAACGTTTAGCATGATCTAAGATTCTTCATTCTGACGATTGCTATCTTCTGGATATTACTTGAGAAATGTCTTCTCTAAAATATGTCATACAGTAATGAAACTAGTACTCCAGAAGTGCTCTGGTTATAGCAGAGTAAGTATTATGTCCTTAATCATGAATGTTTTGCCTTTTTAAATTCAGCCCAAGTTTTATCTTTGTATACTATGAGCCTAATTCAATGCCTGACACTTAATAAATGTTTTGTGAATGGAATGCAGTTCATTGTAATTCACTAAAATCGCAAAGGTTCTTCTCTTTTTTTTTCAAGAAAATTATTATTTAGACACACATCCATCTTGTACTTGTGAATTTGATAAGTTGCAAGTATTTATCTTTTATACTGTCCATATAATGATTTTAAGTAGTATGTATGTATGTATGTATGTATGTGTCACACAATATCCTACTAATAATAATCTCATGCCTAGTTTTATGTTCCTGGTAATAATTTGATTTCTCCTTATGAGAAAATCTAGTCTAGAGTAAATTCTTGGAAGGCATAAACCCTATTCTACTTTTCTTTATATCTTATTCCTAGCATGCTCTTTTGCCTCTAGTAATTGTCCCATAAACACTTGTGAATGAGTAAATAAAGGAACATTATTTTTGTCTAATCCAAAATGATAATATTTTAATGACTTAAAAACTGATCAATATAAATCAAACTTAGCATTTCCCCTAAAGGAACAAGTTGTTTAAAAAAACTGCAAATGTCATAGTGGTTAATATGATGTGTTTTTCACTGTTTGATCATTTCTGCATTCATAAAGTTTTCAGTAATGGTGATTTCACCCATCTTGTCAATGTTTACATTCTTTGATGTTCAACTCCTTTGTAGTGCCACATTAGATCTAGGGGAACAATTTTTTATGAGAGAAACTCAAAATTTTTATAGAAAAATAATTTTAAAATGGAACTTGACAAGTGGTATAGCTTTACAAAATAAATCAAGTCAAAAATTAATATTCCAACAGTAAGTTTTGTTTTGGGTTAAGGCCAAACATTTGTTTAATTATATCATTATAATAAGCTGAATAACATTTGGATGGGAATTATTCTAATATTTAAATATTTATCCACTTTAAGAAAGCAAGATATGTGGAATTTGAGCAGAAATTTAAGCCTATTAAAATTAGGGAAGTTTAGGGTACTGTGGTTTATTAGACACTAGCATCTGATTCTGTCAAACCAAAGAATGTTATAAGCAAGTTTTTAGAAATGATAGATTTCTAAAAGCATTCAGGAAAGGGAAGTCTTTCTATAATAGAATATGGTGAAAGTAGCTACTGGTAGAAGAGAAAATGGAAAGTGAAAATTAATTTAGAAAAATAGATTTATAGAATCAGATGGGATCTTTTAGATAAACTTTTTATTTTACAAATTTGAAATCCGAGGCTTTGTGAGATTAAATGGTGTTTCAAAGATCACACAAAATGTATTACTAAAGAAAGTAAAAAGATAAATTGGTTTGCTATTTTTTAAACCAATTGTGAGATTATTTTGTTCAATGATTTACACCAGAGATTTTAAACAAAATAGCAGTACATGCTTACCAGAACACCTATGGTTAATATTTGGCTGTTTTTTTTTTTTGTTATTTGTTTGCTTTACCTAGATGTACAGTTTCATAAGAAAAGAAAACTTTTGGGGTGGAAATTTCTTTCATCAAAGCAGATTAGCAACTTAGCTTTTTACCATAACCTCTTTTTACCATAATCTCTATAACATTTATAATAAATTAAATGAGAAGTTATTTATCTATAATGTAAAATTGTACAGAATTTTGGGGATACTAAAAAGCTGGAATTTGCTCATGATCAAACAATTCAATATTTGTTTAATAAGTGGCAAAACAGTTTATCCATTAATGTCCAGACAATTAAATACCGGTCAGAGTAATTAGTGACTTTTAAAAGGCAATCAATATATATTTTTTAAAGTTTTAATTGGACCAATTCTCTTTTTATATTGCATTCTATAAAGTAGGAAAGAACATATTTTAAAATAATTTTTGTCAATAGGTTTAATTTATAAAAAATATTGAGTTTATATTTGTTGCTGACATGCAACCAAAATACATCTCAGGGATGTATATACAAGATATGACTACAAAGTGATGAATATTTTTTTTCAAAACAAATATCCATACATATACATATATATGCAAGAATTTAAACATATAATGTGTTATTACTTTCAATTCTGTCATTATTTCAAACTGTATATTAACTGCAATGGTACATATATTGCTTAGGATGTTTTTGGTCTTCATACTGCCTTCTTAGGAAAATCATTCTTCATAATTTATGTCATCATTGTATTTTAGATGAAAATCACTTTACTAATTTCATGTCAAATAATTTTTTGTGATTTCCACAAGTGACAGTAATTGAAAAGCTATAAAGATATTCTGAGAAATTTGTTGGATACTAAAGGCACTAACAAGAGTTGCTCTAAAATGGCTGGAATAATGGCATCATCATGGAATGTGGACATTCTGCTGAGGTTGATGTTGAAAAGAATAACAATCTTTTGTTTTAGTCTTTATATATTTATTAGTGAACTTTATATTTTATTGAGTTAAATGTATGTTTGTAATGATGATTTTACATATTTTTATCACTTTCTACAATCTAATCTTTTTGTTACAAGTCTACCTAGGCTGATTTCAGAAAAGCCTGGAAAGGCTTATATGAACTAATGCTAAATGAAGTGAGCAGAATTAAGAGAACATTATATACATTAATGACAATATTGTGTGATGATTTACTGTGATGCACTTGGCTTTTTTCCACTACGAGATGATTCAAGGCAGTTCCAATAGACTTATGATTGGAAATGCCATCTGCATCCAGAGAAAGAACTATGAAGACTGAATGTGGATCAAAGCATAGTATTTTCACCCTTTTTATTCTTGTTTGTTTGCTTGGTTTTTTTTTTCTCATTTTCCCTTTTTTGATCTGATTTTTCTTGTGCAGCATGACCAAATATGAAAATACGTGTAGAAGAATTGCACATATTTAATATCTGATTGCTTGCTTTCTTGGGGAGGAGGGAAGGAGGGAAAGAGGGAGAAAAATTTGGAACACAAGATTTTACAGAGATGAATGCTGAAAATGACCTTTTCAGGTATTTGGGAAAATAAAATGATATTTTTTAAAATTTTTGTTTTTTCCAGTTATATGTAGAAACAACTTTTTTGATTATACATGTACATTCATATTTTTTTACGTACTTCCTTATGAATCATTAGGAAAGAAAAATCAGAAAAAAAGGAAAAAACACAAAAGAAAAAAAGGCCAAAAGGGGAAAAAAAAAAAAGGTGAATATAGCATAAGTTGATTTACAATCTCTATAGTTCTCTCTATAGGTATAGATGACATTTTCAATCTAATGTTTATTGGGATTGTTTTGGATCACTGAACCACTTAGAAGAAACAAATCCATCATAGTTGATCATTGCACACTTTTGCTGTTGCTGTGTACAATGTTTTACTGGGTCTGTTTGCTTCACTCGGCATAAATGCATATGAAACTCTCCAGGTCTTTCTAGAATTAGGTTGTCCATCTTTTTTTTTTTTTTAATAAAACAATAATGTTCCATTACCTTTATATACTATAACTTATTCAACCATTCTCCTATTGATGAGCATCTACTTATTTACTAATTCTTTGCCATCACAAAAAGCTGCTACAAACATTTTTGCACATATGAGACAGGAGTACTGAATTAAAGGATATGCAAAGTTTGATAATCCTTTGGGCAAGTTTGAAATTGCACTCAGAATGATTGGATCATTTCACAACTCCACCCATAATTGTATTAATTAGTCCTAGTTCTCCCACATCACCTGCAACATTTTTCATTATTTTTTTCTGTCATCTTAGCTAGTCTGAAAGGTGTAAGGTGGCACCTCAGAATTGTTTTAATTTGTAATTTTGAACATTTTTATATAACTATTGATGACTTTAATTTCTTTATCTGAAAATTGTCTGTTCAAATCCTTTGGCCTTTTATCAACTGAAGAATGACTTGTATTCTCATAAATTTGACTCAGTTCTTTATTTTAGAAATGAAGTCTTTCTCAGAAACACTGGCTGTTAAAATATTTCCTCCCAATTTTCTTTTTTAAATCTTTTTAATTTAATGTAATCAAACTTGTCCATTTTGCATTTCAAAACATTCTCTAGTTTTGTTTTGTTTTTTTTTCATAAATTCCTCCCTTCTCCAAATATCTTATAAGTAAACTATTCCTTGCTTTTCTAATTTGCCTAAAACATGTACCCATTTTAACTTTATTTTGGTATGATGTGTGAGATGTAGATCTATGAAAAGCTTCTAACATATTGTTTTCCAATTTAGAAACAAATAGATTTTCAAAATTATAACTCAGTTAAGAATAAGCCATAATAATTATAAACTCTTCAAATGTATAGACAAAAGCTCTAAATAAGTTTTCTTTTTTTCTTAAAATATTTATATTAGCCAAACTTCAATATAATGCTGATTAACCAAGTTAATATTTGTTTTTAAGTCTAGGATCTGAACTTAATCACAATATTATTTAAAGTTAGTCTAGTTGTTATGCTCATTTAATTTGGTGAATTTGATGTGTAATAATACATTTCAGTGTGTGTGTGTTTGCATGTATGTTTATCTGTGTCTATGTTTGTGTGTGTGTGTGTGTGTGTGTGTGTGTGTGTGTGTGTGTGTGTGTGTGTATACATCTCAACTGGGTAAGCCCCAGGATCCAGGACATATCAATTTATGTGGCAGGATTGACAAACTGCAAACTTGGTCATTTGGATCAACAAGCTGCTTATGACCCTAGTAAATGAATTTTCCTGATTAGGCTAGTGTAAACTTTGTGGACTTTTTCTTCTTCATCTCCTCACAAGAGCAAAAATTAGCACGGTGGAAATCTGGATAAAACATGAAAAAAGAAGAAAGTAAAGTCACAAAGATAACCTGAAAGTCATAAATAGGGTATTGTAAACTGGTTATTATGTTATAGGAATTCTTTACCTATATGTCTTTTCTAACAAATGTCTTGCAAAATGGAATTTATCTGACAAGCATAAATTTGATCCTCACATATTTATTCTAAGATAACTATATACATAAGTCCAGTAGTGCTAAGTTGCTTATTTAGTAGGATAAAATTATACTGAGCTATTTTTGTAAAGAAGCCTTTCCTTGGCCAAATCATTGACTTCAATGATTATCATCATCTTCTTAAATGTTATATTTGCCTTGGTTGATTTCATATTTGGAAGTAACAATAACTTCTTCAATAGTTTAGCCTATAAAAGCACTTGCATTTTGAAGAATCAAGAATCTATCTTGAAGAAACTACAAAGACTAATATGCTTTAAAACTGAGATACTTAATCTGGAGTCTGTCAATTTGTTTTTAAATAAATGAATAACTGTTTTATGTATGTATACATATATAAAGGTATATGTAATTCAGTTATAAATTATTATAAATATAAACAATTTATATCTATTTCTATATAAGTGGAGCAACTATTTTAATATAACAGATTTCCTTTGTCATTCTACATATTATATGTATTTTAAAACATTATTCTGAAGAGTCCAAAGGCTTCAATAGATTTAAAGACGTTCAAGGTATAAAGTTTCAAAATAAAATTTTTGCCCAGTTCCATTTGATAAGTTTATTTTGAATTTATATTTATATAGTTTCCCCAAGATATATTAAACTAAATAAAGGACAGGCCCAGTGGTTTAGTAAAGTACTATTCTTAGGATTCATAAATAAACATTGGGGAAAAATAGGATAATGTCAATTCAATCTAACATCTGTTAAGTCTACACTATTTACATAGCATTGAACTAAATAAAAATTAATTTAAGTTTATAAAAAAACACAAGAAAACAAGAATATCTGAACTTTAGGCAAAGAAAATCTTTACCTTTTTTATTTTTGATAAAAAAAAGAGATATCCCATATCTATAAGGAATAGTTTAAGAGAATTTATCAAAAGTAAATATTAAAGAGAAGAAAAATTCAATTTTTTTCCACTTGTTCAATAATTGAATCAGTAGAGATTTATTGAGCATTGATTTCAAATAAAATTATTAAAAATACTAAAATATATAGAAGGAATTCCTAGTGGGAAAGAATTATGTCTGATTTAATTACTTGAATTACCTGATGCATACAGAGGTTAGAATACTTATTTAGGTTCATAAAGCTTTCTAGTATTAGAAACAGAATTTTAGCCCATGATTTATTTGATCTAACCCCAGCATAGATCCTTAAACTGCCACTTCTGTCCTTAAATATGGGGGATTTATATGTGAATAACTGATAAGGATTACACATTATTATAATAAAAGGAATATTATAAATTAAGGTATTCAATTATCTTCAGGAGCTACATGTAGTAGATGCTCCACAGAAGCCTTGTTTTCACTTGTTTTTGTGATTACTTTGGCAAGGGCATGTCATTTTAAGCTAAAGTAGCAAAGCACAAGTGGCTAAATTTTTTGGCAGGGTTCTAAAATATTTTCAGTTCATAGCACTTATACTAGGTATGATTTTTAAAAGGCATTTACTTTTATAGATTTTCAAACCCAAACACAACAGTCAAAATATTTTAAATCAAAAATTTACTGTAAAACATTGTCTGAGCTTTAATGGATATTACCCAGTTTCCTAAATGAGAAAAGGAAATCTGGCCCAGAAAGTTGGCAAATATAGGCACTAGATAGAGGTACTACACAGATTTGATTTTCAACAAAGTAATTCTTAACAAGCTGTGCATATATTCTTTGGTTAAAAAAGGAATCCAGATGATGGAAATTTACATTTTAAGGAGGCAACCACAGTCACAAATCGTTGTTTGTAAAATATAGACACTTAGCAAATAGAGTGTATTTGCATTTTCTACACTAACTTGAAGACAAAATGCTATTTAAAATGCACCACCCAGACCAGAAATAATAAAACATAGATTAGCTAATTTTACCAAAGATTCTCCAGATTTCTTATGATCTGATATATAGTATGGCTATTGAACAAAATCAGAAGAACGGTGTTATTCTATGGAGAAATAAAACAGCATAAAGAATCTCGAGAGGAAAAATCTAAGTATCATATACTGAACTAATAGGACATTTATCTCACCAAAAAAGTTCAGTATATATTACCTGATAAAAGTTAATCACAATTTAAATTTGAATATTTAAATTGAACTATAATACTTTGAGTTCTTTAGAATCAATTCAAAAAAATAGTATTCTAAATATATTTATAACCAATATTACAAAATTGATCTTTCTTTAAAAGTCTTATTTGCATACTTGGTTTGTCTAAGTCTACTATAGTAGACATTACTACTATAGTAATGTGCAAAGTATTGGAGATACAAAGGGGGAAAAACAGTATCTTCTCTGAAGGTGTTTATTATGTGATTAGAAGACAGCATGCAAACAACTATATACAACTAGGTATATGGAGGTAAAATTGGATATAATCCATAAAGGAAAGGCATCAATATGAGAAGGAAGTTAGAGGACCTCTTGTAGAAATAAAATCTTGGCTAAGCAAAGAAAAATAAACAATAGTAATATCTAATTATTTACATAGCACTTTAAAGTTCAAAAAGTTCTTTTCCTATATTATTAGTTTTGATCTTCACAGCCAGCCTGGAATGTAGGTGTTATTATTATCTCTATTTTATAAATGTGAACACTAAGGCTGACCAAGTTTAAATACTGCCAAGAGTCTTACAGTTAGACAATACCTGATGCAGAATTTGGAATTGGGTCTTCCTCCTAATGATTCTCTCATCAGTATCCTAAAAAGCATCTACAGAATGAAAAATGCTTAATGATTGCACCTAGAGGACAGCAGAATATACTTAATAACTGGAATAGAAAGAGAAAGCAAGATTTTCAGAGACTATGGGTTTGAAATAAATTTTAAGTACCATAATTCCAATAGACTATGCATAGATTATAGATTTAGAGCTGAAAGGATCTCAGCATTGATCCAGTCCATTGCCATCTTTGTTTTTTTTTTATTTGTTTATTTTTGTTTTTGTTTTTGTTTTTTGCAATTGAGGTTAAAAGGCTTGTACAATGTCACATAGGTAGAAAGTATCAGAAGCAGAATTTGAATCCAGGTCCTCTGAGCATTAAGATAATGCTCTTTACAATGAATTCAAGTTCCTGTGCCTTGAAGAATACTTCCTGAACAATAAGAGAGAAATAATCATTTTAAATATTATGTCTAATTTCTAAATTTTGAAGGATAGTTATCAAGATAATATAATGGGAAAAGCCCTAACTTTGGAGTTAGGGAGCCTATATCTAACCTCTGATTCTATTATTTATTATATGATTCTGGACACTTAACCTTTCTGGATTATAGTTCCTAATCTGTGAAATGGTGCCCCTTTCTAGCTCTAAATTTATGATACTGTGAAAAAACTCTACTGATTTAGGTCTCAATGTCTTATAACTAAGTAGTTTTTAGAAATTATTACATGCAAAAATGTTACACTCCTTTTTCAAATTTCGGTTATTTACTTGTTTTCTGTGTATTGACAGAGTATGCAAGTAGAAAATGGGAGAAGGGAAAGAAAGGGGAAGGGTAAAGCATAAGGGGAGGGGTGGAGGGAAAGGGAAAGGAGGGGAGAAAAGAAGAGAGGGAAGGAAAGAGAGGGAGGGGAAAAGGAAGGGAAAAAAGAAAGGGAAGGGAAGGGTCATGGGGAAGGGAAAGTTCTTTTAGTTCAACTCCCTCCCCTTTTTTCTTTCTCCAATGGAGGTCACTTGGGTAATGTTTAAATGACTTACCTATCATAAGTAAATGCCTATTTTAATTACTTGTTTAATTGTTTAATACTCTTACCATATTACTAAAGATCTCTTAGTTTAATGAGAATTAATGAGATTTTCTAATTCCACTTGATGTCTGTTTATTGTTTGTGTATTCTAGTTGAGATGGGTAGTGGATTAATTTAAAAAAAAAATCCTAAATCAATCTGTAAGATATTCCTAAATAATATAAAAGGAAAGAATCATAATATAGAAAGATCAATTATGGAAAATGTCTATCAATTTAATTTGGCTATTTGATAGAATTTTGAAGTTTATGCTTTTAAACAATAGTAAATGTACCTCAAAAGATTGATGATAATTAAGGCAATTTAGGAATGCAAGTGTACAATCCTTAAAATGCCTAAATCAGCTTGGTGAGGTCCATATGTCTTATATAGCTAAGTACTTCTATCTTCATTTTCTTATTTTAAAATATATACTAGAGAAGTGAAGAACAATTTTTACATTATATTTTTATCTCAAAAGGTTTAGCTTAGGATATATGATTCAAAGCTGGAAAGTATCTTAAAAGTCATCTAGTATAATCAAAAAATTGATGCCCAGCAAGGAGAAGTTACTTTTTTAAGTCCAAGGTCAGTCAGTAAATATCTGAGCCTGGATTAAACTCTTGTTCTAATTTAGGTATTCTTGCCACTATATTATCATTTCACAATAAATAGTACAGATTGCAACTTATTTATTAAAGATTTTAAATAATTAAAAAAATGAAAGCAATGAAAATTTTTTCTGCCTGGTAATAATTTATCTTCTCTGGTAGCAACTACTACATTTTCCCTCTTTCTTTCATATTTCCAGATTTCATTAACCCACATCTATAAAACTCCAAGAGCTATTCCAGTGTTTAGAGGTAGGGATAAGAATGGTACCTGAGTCCATATTTGTTATTTAAGTTTCTTCTCTGGGCCTAAGGTGGATTTTAGTGTTGAAGGTCAGGGAAACTCAGAGATCAGTGAGGCTCTCATTAAGATCTCGAGTCATTTGTACAGATTGAATTAATTTAATATAGAAAACTATCAGTTTTTTTGGGAAAAAAGCAATATGGAAATTGACATTTTTCTTAGCCTCCTGAAAGATTAACATGGATAAAGATTAAAAAAAAAACTCTACATATGGGACATTTGTATTGAAAAATATCAGTTATATTTTAAAATGGTATCTCATTGAGTTTAAATTCTGAGGGTAAGCCTATACTGAGGGTTCAGGGCAAGAAAATTTATTAAAATAATATGACAAATGGAAGCAGGGGAAGGTTTGGTTCAATTGTTCATATTAATTTTAGGTAATCATGAGGCAATATCTTTGTAGTGGATGCAGAGAGAGGAAAGTGGAAACAAGAAGATAAGAAGGAATAAAAAAAGAAATAATAAAAGAGACAAAGGTAAAGGAAAAAAATAACATCAAAATAATCAAGTTTAAAAATGTATATAAGATAATATTAAAAAAAGATTCGATTTAGTTTTTAAAAAAAAAGTGGCAAACACACTGGAATGTCATGTGCACTCAATATTGGCGTTTGTTTATGATAATGATGAGGCTGAAATAGAAAACGTGTTTTTTACATGAGTAGATAGAACATGTAAGACAAAAGAATATATGCATATTTATATATATATATATTTCAGAAATTATAACAAGAAATAGATTGAAGGTGTTTGAAAAAGAAATGTGAATAAATAATATGCCACCTCATTCAAATTTAGCTTCATTTAAGCATCATAGCAAAATAAATCTTAGCATTTCCTATAACTTCCATATTCATAAAAATTACTTTTTTACTTGTAAGATATTTGTAAAACTGCAAATCTTTAAATAAAATGATCTTTTTATAAGCATTCATCCTAGAGTCTGATGCTTAATCTTTTTTTTTAATGGACCCCTTTTACTGTTAAGTAAAAACTTTGTACTCCTCAGAATATTGTTAAATGTATAAAATAAAAGGCATAGAATTATAAAAAGAAGTCCAATTATGTGGAAATAAATATCAAAATATTTTTAAAAATACTCAGTTCACAGCACCATAGTCAAGAAAGTCAACCCTAGAAGTAAACAAAATCTTAACCATACAATAAAATATTTTGGATATTTGGGTAGATGGGGCAAGTATATTCCCTTCTATTATATCACACTTTAGCACTCATTTTGTGGTAATTTACAGGAACCAATACTAAAACAGAATAGGAAACATTTACAGCATTTTTCTTTTCTTTTGTTGTATATTATTCCTATAAACTATGTTGTGTATTTTTATCTTTAGTCTCTGGATATCAAGGATGTTTTTTACAAAAAAAAAAATAAGTCAATCTTTATTAAGCATCTACTATGTGCAAGTCATTATACTAAACACTGGAGATACAGAAAGAGGGAAAAAATAGTTCTTGTCCTTTAGAAGTTTATACTTTTAATGAGGAAAATTACAGGCAAAAAATTTATATATACAAAACAAGCTTTATGGAAGAAAAATAGTAAATAAGAGGGATTGGAATCCTTTTTCCTGTAGAAGATGAGATTTTATTTGGGACTTAAAGGAAGCCTGTAAGGTCAGCAACAAAAAAAAAAAAAAGATGAAAACACAGGATTTTCCATTGTATAGTTAATTAATTCTTCCCTCTTTTAATACAAACAAGTGCATAAATGCAGTTTTTCTTGCTTTTATTAAACATATTAAAATAAACCAATAATGATCTTATTATGTTACTTTAACTTTCTAAGAATTTCATGGAGTCCTTGTTTACAAATAAAGAGTGCTCATATAAATTGTATACAAATACATTGTGTACAATTGTGTACAAATACATACAAAATAAAATGTATACAAATAAAGAGTGCTCATATAAAAATATGTGCACTCTCAGTCTCTCTCTCTCTATTTCTCTCTCTCTCTCTCTCTCTCTCTCTCTCTCTCTCTCTCTCTCTCTCTCTCTCTCTCTCTTTCACACACACACATACACCACACAAATACACAAATTTATAGAATGTTTTTCCCTGAATTACTGAAATATAAGCAATTAGCAAATACATGGATATGTGTATTAAAGTAATATTCTAAATTAGCAAATTCATGTTAGAAATGGTTGTGTTAAAATTACTTTTCTTTCTTTACTCTAAAAATCTTTTAGTTAAAGGCTTTTACATTTTAAATTACTGAATTATTTTAAAGGTGATTTAGTATTTAATAACATGTAGATCTGAGAACGTTGCCTACACTTGGCTACAACAATCATAGTTTATTTTATTTCTATGAAAATGTGAATGTAAATGATTATTTCAACATATGATATTCAGAATGCTTTGCACTTTACATACCTCCATAGTGACAATATAGCATTCAAAATTGGGAGAAAAAAATAGCAATTTTTTTTTGCAAATCCTAAAGGCAGGGATAATGAGCTCTTTAATACCCTCTTCTGTGTATATTGATATTAATAATAGTAAACAGTAAGAATAGCAATAATAATAATATTTAAAATAACAATATATTAAGTCTCCTAGGGAAAAATGCTTTTAAGATGAAGGATTTAAATTATTTAATAGAAATGCAAATGAGGCAGGCTATTAAAGACTTTTAAAATGGTTTTAAAATTTAACAGTGAAACACTGTATTAATTTATATTTTAACCTGTGTTACCAGATACTTCATTGAGATTCTGAACACAGGTATTATGTCATAATTATTTGTCACTTACTTTTGAACTGATATTAATATATCTGAATATCAGTAACTTGTTAGAGATAAAGTAGTGAATAAGGAAAAAATGAAAAATAAAATTAATTTTAAGAGCTATATTTATTAGTAATTGTTTGACATTAAATGTGTATGTATTACAATTAACTTGGAAACAATAACAAGATTATTATTTTCAGAATAAAATAAAAATATAATTGTAGAGGACTGGAACTTTGGAAAGGTATGGTATATTTGAATCAAGGACAGCAGGATGCTTATAGTTAAGCACCTACTCAGTGTGATTGATGGGATAATGGTCCTCTAGGTAAACATATATTTAATGTGATATTATGATTTTAATCACTGTAGTTGGCATATGCTTAGTGTGATATGGTGATGTAGGGTTCTACAGTTGGCACATGCTCAGTTGCTGTAGTGATGTAATTATACTGAGATATTTAAGGGCTGAGAGGACTGGGAACTGAGAGTCTCGGACACAGACACAAAGAAGACTACTGACCATCCTCCTAGTGAGTTTCCTGCTTTCATCACTCTTCCTAAAGACCAAAGTCCATCCAGAGAACCTCCAGAAAGCTAGTCCAGACATTATGTTATGGCGTCCTAAACATGGGGCACTGAAAGAAGCACACTACATTTTGAGGCTCTGGATGTAAGCTCATAAAGTCAGCAATTCGACTGATGTGATCATAAGCTCAGTGGAGAAGTCGCTGTGACCCGGAAATAGTATAAAAATAGACACTAGTCACTTTTATTTTTCAGCTTAAATGGGGCAAATAAAAAAAAAGCCTCTCCCAACCCAAGGGAAGTATATAGCATGCATAGTTGGGTTAATAGAGAAGTAAGGTTTGTTGGTAACTCAAAGGCAGATCACTGGGATATTAAATATATTAGAAAATATATCAGAATGCATATCTCCTTGGAAGAAAAATTAGAGCCAGATATGTGAGAAATAGTGAGAGAACAACTAACTGAATATTACAAAGCTATGGGTCCTGATTCAATTCCTGAGTAAATATTCCTTATATACAATAGGCTTTAAAGAATTCCACAAGTTCTAAAAAAGGGAAATGTTTTAAGTTGGACAGCCAAACAAGAAAGTATAAGGAGAAAGAGCAGGAGGAGGATGGTATTAATAAGCTGAAAAGCATGGAAAATTTAACAAGAAAGGAGTTAAGTACAGCTTGGATGAATTTAAGGGATGTGGTGCTTCTCACTTTCACAGTTCAATTACACTCCTGTAGGCACCCATGGGGTACTCCCCATCTCCTGAACTTCCTCCCTCAATTTTGTCTTTGTGGGTGGAGGGAGGAGGAGGAATGGGAAGGGCAGTGACATCATCAGCACCATCCATGCAGCAGCTTTGTCCATTCCCTATGACACAATTACAAAAGGAACTAGTTAAAGATAAAGAGGAAGGACAAGATACATCTGATATGAGAATTGAAATGTACCCTGTGATTGAAGAGTTTGACTCTTCAGGTCAAGAAAAAAGATCTGGGAATTATCAAAGATCTGAAAAAGGCTTTCACTCTTTATGGATCTTCATCATCTCATGTTAAGACATTATTAGATAATTTGGCTTTTGAAATTTTAACCCCCAATGATTTGGAAATCTATAGAAAGGACATGTTTAGAACCTGGACAAAACTTGTAGCTTTCAGAGTATAGTGAACTATGCAGGATACAAGCCCAACAAAATAGGCAAACTGGAGTTAATGTACCAGTCACCTTTGACCAACTAACTGATGTAGATCCTTATGCAGACACTTTAGTGCAGGTTAATTACCCTTTGACAGCATATGAGCAAATTGCTTCCACTGCTATCAAAACATGGGACACCCTCCCAAGAAGACAAGCTAGAGGGGAAGCATTCATGAAAATAGCACAAAGTCCAAATGAACCCTTTGCTGATTTCATGGGACATTTGAAGACAGCTGAAATACGAACTACTAGTGAAAATGTAGCAACAGAAATTATGTTAAGACAACTTGCTAAAGAAAGTGCTAATGAGGTTTGTAGAAGAATTATACTAGGACTACACAAGGGTGCGCCTTTAGATGAGATCATAAAATGCTGTACCACAGTGGTTACAAATACCTTTTATACCCAGGCTATGATGCGAACTTCTCAAGATCTAAACATGGGAAAACAGGGTCCCTTTTGGCAAGGGACTTCTAAAGAGACTCATCAATGCTTTCAATGTGGTATAGCATTTGAAAGCTCAGTGTTAGAATAAAGATATGAAAAAACAGACCCAAAACTCCATGTCCAAAATGCAACAAAGTGTTCCATTGGGCATCAGAATGTAGATTGAATCAGGGAAACAGGAAATGAGGCTTGGCTCCAAGGCCCCAGGCAAAAAACACTTGGGGCATGATGGCAGTCAATGTTACATCCAGAGAGTCTTTAGAAATTCAGTACTCTGATATGATCAATCAGCTGAGAAGCAACCTGATGGGAGAAAGGGATTACAATTGGCAAGAATAGAGTTATATGCAGCTGGGACTACTGAGATATCCCCTGGAGAGGTGAAACCTGTCCCTGTCCAGTCTATAGATTCTTTGCCTCCAGGCACAATAGACTTGACCATGTCATATCCTGAGAGTGCTTAAAAACATTGTCTATCCATACATTGATTTGGGAAACTGGGGAATGTGTAGCTAATATCCCAATCACTAATACAGGTAGACAATTTGTGATTTATCATCCAGGAGAAGTAGTAGCATCAGATTTACTGGTACACACTCCTATTAGGCAATCTGATGATATTTACCCAGATTTTGCCTCCCAACAATAGAATCCAGGAATATTTTGTACTGCAGCCATTACAGTCCTATGCTCACTGTCTATGTAAATGACATAACATTGAAAGGGTTGGTAGATATGGGTGCAGATCGTACCATCATTAGAGGTCCCAATTGGCCCAGTCATTGGTCAAAGATTAAAGCAGACACCTATATATTTGATATAGGAGGATCAATAGCAGCTGAAGTTAGTGCTGCCCATTTGAAATGGATATTTGAAGGTGAAACAGTAGTTTTTACTCCTTTTGTAGTTGAAAAAATCCCCATCAATCTATGGGGAAGAGATATCTTACAACAGTTAGGATTACAATTGAGTACTTCAGCTTTTTAGGCAGGACTGCTTCTGAAGGCCTGCCAGCACTCTCACCTGTCCCCATTCAATGAAAAACTGATATACCAATGTGGGTAGAACAGTGGCCCTTACATAGTGAAAAAATCCAGGCCTTATTAGATATAGTACGGAGCAACTTGACATTTACAACCATTTCTAAGATCTTAGAATTCCCCTGTATTTGTTGTAAAAAAAGAAATATGGAAAATGGAGCATGTTGACTGATTTAAGAAAAGTAAATGAACAGATGGAAACTATGAGAACTCTTCAGCCTGGACTTCCATCTGCTACTCAATTGCCTAGAGAATGGCCTCTTTGGATTATAGACATTAAGGACTGTTTGTATTCTATCCCTCTAGATAAAAAGGATATGAAAAGATTTGACTTTTCAGTGCCCAGTGTTAATTTACCTGGGCCTTATAAAAGATATGAATGGACAGTTTTGCCACAGGGAATGGAAAATAGTCCTCTAGTGTCAAAAGTATGTGGTTGCTGATCTTAGTCCAGCAAGAAAAGTATTTTCAAAAGTTATGTTATCACATTATGTGGATGATATCTTGGGGTGTGCACCTGAGGAGCAAATGTTAGAAGCATGTCTACAAAAGACCATAGAAACACTAAGGAACTACAAATCGCATATAGCTCCAGAAAAATTCAAAGACATGCTCCTTTTCAATACTTAGGATATGAAGTATATCTTAAGGTACTTACAGTAAGTGTCCAGTATGAGCAGCTCCACTATCTTTAAATAATCACCAGATGATATAGGGAGATCCAGAAAGTGGTCAATGGAAGGGACCAGATAGCTTAACTGCTTGGGGGAGAGAGTTTGTTTGTATCTCTACAGATGGAGAAGGAATCATATGGGTGCCAATGAGTCATATTTGCTTTGTCCTTCAGAGAGAGATAGAAAAAACCCTTGAATTGAAGGAGAATGCCCAAGAAACATCTGGTGGTTCCATCTATGGCAATGTGTGACATAGAAAGAACCTAGCAGTTAACTGTATGTGTATGGAAATTGACTCATGAACATCAAAAATTGTTAATGAGACTGATGCAGGACTTCAAAACCCACAGGAATATTCCCTGAGACATGATAAAACTGTTGCAGGACTTCAAAATCTGTAGGAATCATTGGATTTCCTGTGACATAATAAGATTGTTGCAGGACTTGAAAACTCTCAGGAATAACTGGATTTCCTGACACATGATGAGGCTATTGCAGAACTTGAAAACTTGCAGGAATCACTGAATTCCCTGAGACTTGAAGTAATGGACAATAGATTGGTTTTGGACTATTTCTTGGCTGCTGAAGGTATGTGTGACTGATATTTATATACCCCCCTTCTAGGATTTATGGACATGTATAATTCCTCATGTTGATTCATGTTGTTTGTTACATCACTACTAGCCTGTTTTATATTATTATGTGCTTGGGTAATATCTCCCATACTGATAGATTTATGTATACTTGTTTCAATTAAGACCCTTTAGCCCAGCCCAGAGAAAACCTGCTAACAATATCTGGTTTGATTCCCCATTTCTCTTTGGTGTTCCACCTCCCTTCCTGAGAAGTCAGGGAAGGCGTGACCACCTGTGTTCTAAAACAAAAGAAAGTGGGAAATGTAGAGGGCCAGAACTCTGGAAGGGTATACTTGAATCAAAGACACAGGGTGCTTATAGTTAAGCACTTAGTCAGTGTGATTGATGGGATAATTGTTCTCTAGTTAAACATATATTTAAAGTGATATAATGATGTAATCATGCTAGTTGGCATATATTTAGTGTGATATGGTAATGTAATGTTCTACAGTTGGCACATACTCTGTTGCTGTAGTGACGTAAACATAGTGAGGTATTTAAGGGCTGAGAGGATTGGGAACTGAGATTCTCAAACATAGACATAAAGAAGACCAAGGACTCCATCTTTGACTGTCCTCCTCATGAGTCTTCTGCATTCATCACTCCTCCTAAAGACCAAGGTCCATCCAGAGAAGCTCCAGAAAGCTAGTTTGGACATTACATATAATCTGCGAATCATTTTGTCTGTGTATTATGATTTGCTTTTAAGTACACACACATCTTATTAGATCTTTGGAATATAAAATAGGTTAATATATCCAGGGCAATTAGTACATGTGCAAGAGTTTAAAACTGAAATAGAAATGCATATCTGTGAGCTGCATGGTGACTTGCACATACATATTAACATTATCTATAGTGTTATGGGCCAGAACTTGAAACAAGGTGCTAAGTCAGTGGAATTGATAGAGAAAATCGTTATCTAATTTAGCATGGTGCTTAATAGTTCTCTAGTTCAGTACATGTACTTAGTACTTACTATAGTTCCACAAGATTCACACCTTTAACAGAGCATATATAAACTAGGAACCTCAACTAGAATTCAGTTGGGGAGATTCAGAAGCCAGAGCTTGAGCTCTTGGAATCAAGACTACAGAAGGCCTCTAAGAACTAGCTAACCAGGCCGCAGGAAAGGAGACAAGACTTGGAAAGAGACAATAAAGGATTTGGACTTTAATCCCTAGCTGTGCTGGTGATTACCAAACTGAAACTAAGGCTGCCTCCAGAGACCCCAGGAAAACCTCATCAAGAGAATATTACATTTTAAGAAAGAATATTACAGTATAATGCTTCATATTACCATTTATTATTATTTTTTCATCACAATTCTTTCTTTGGATTTAGGGGACATTAGTTAAGATCGCTTTTTTTTTCTGTGTAATTAGTTTAAAATCATTTCAACTCTCTGGGTGTCAGTTTCATTAATTCTAAAATGAGGAGGTAGTATTAGAATAGATCATTCCTAGACCTCTCTTTGCTCTAAATACATTATTCTATAAACTGTGAAACAAAAAATCCTGTACTTTTAAAATACTTTTCTAAAATAAATACTACTTTTGACATTATATTTGCCAAAATATTTTGAGATATAAATTGTTAAGTCTGATTCACTGTGAAATACTGGATTGGGGATAATATATTCCATAGTTTATCATGTAAAATGTGAATTGATTTTTAAATAAATTTATCATGAAAACCAATTTTATTATTGGTCTTATGAATCAGATTAAAACTCAGTTCCTCTATAACTCTACATACTTTTGATGTGATAGCCACATATTCATGTTGTGAGATTTTGGTGTTTTGAATGTATTTCTTAGCCTCTGTTTTATTAATAGAGAAGGTAAGTTGTTATTAATAATAACAGGAAGTAAGTATGGCTTTGAATAATCAATCAATCAATAAGTACATATTATGCACTAGAGATAAGCATAGGAAATGGAAAAATGAAATTGTGCTAGCCCTCAGTGATATCATATTTTATCAGGGGAAACAATATGTCTACATATAAGTATAACCCTTGCTATCTTTCTGTCAAAGATGAAGAATCCTTTTCGCTCACTTCCCTGCTAAAGAGAAATAAATACTAAGGATGAATCCTGTGAGTCAGGTCATGTTTTTTCCCACATTTTTCATGAACAGGGATAGAAGGGACAGCTTGATTTTTCTCCCACTATAAGAGGATAAAAAGCTCTCAGATTTCATGGAATGAATTCTGGCATATGTAGTTCTTAGTTAATAGAAGTGCACTTTGCCATTCTGATAAGGACTGGGAATTTTGTCGAAAGAAAGCACCACAGCAGTTTTGTAATGAGAAAGAAGGAAGATGATTGAAAAATGGTTTCTTTTTTTGGTTTAAATTTGTTTTCATTTTTGTTTTGTAATGTGAATTCATAAACAAAGACTTTGGTTCTCTCCATTTTCTTTCTTTGCCATTCAAACCCATTATTAAGGTTACCTCTGGGATAGGCTAGAGGTGAACTCTATGAAAAGTTAAAGAAGAATGTTAACATTACTTCTTAGAAACTACACCTAAGAAAGACTCAGTTCCCAACACGAGCAAAGCAAATTATCTAAAATTCAGATCAAACAGAATCAAAAAACTATAGTTTAGCATAATGTCTGAATCAGACAATAATTAGGTTAGGAACATGGGAAATCCGAGTTTCTCTCATAAGCAAAATTAATACTAATCAAAAATCAGGGTTAGGACAGCATAGAATCATAGGTAGGAACAAAGGAAAGCTAAATAAATATAGAAGAGAGAATTCAAGGGTACTAAATGGCTGGCTATATAAAGTGGTGCTTTATCTTCCATCTATATTTATTATACAGAAAACTGAATATGCTTCTAATAAACACAATCACTAGTTGTGTGAAGGAAGGAATGTGTAAACACATTTATTAGTCATGATCCTATTTACAAAAAGAAACAGAATATTGCTCACTATAATTATATGTTTATTTGAAATAAAGTGTGTTGCTTCCATTTGAGACAATAGTGTCCATACAAGAGAGGCAGAGTGTTTGAAATCACAACTATATTTCAAATTTTTCACTTAGCATCGAGGTATATTTATTATATATGTTGACATTTGCAATCAAGGCCTAGAGTCTTTCTTAGGCAAAGAATATTGCTTTTTTTTTTTCATTAAAATATATGTACATTTACTTTGGGAATGGAAGCAAATCATGGAAAATTTCAACTTCCAAAATCTAAAATTCCACCAGATTTAAAAATGACTGAAAAGGGGGTCATAATGAAAATAAATTACCATTATACCTACCACTGTGATGAATGTTCTCCTTTTTCCATATAAATGTGTATTGTGCATGTGTCTGTTATCTTATACAGTTCTGAAAATAACACAGACTTGTTTTATGTCACATGAATGCTTTGGTTAGGAAGAATCCTGCTGACCTCAACCTTGTCCTCTCCCCACGATATTTCAATTTCCTTTCAATAGAGACAGTGGTGCAAACATCCTTTTTATCATAACATTTTTCCCAGACACACACACACACACATACACACACTCAGAAAAAAAAAATCCTACAACACTATACTTTCAAGAGTTCTATGTATTTGCTACCCTTTTTGCCTGAAAACCTTCCCCTTTCTTGATTTTGTGACATCTTGGTTCAACTTGGAAAGAAATGAGTCCAATTTTTTCTGATCATTCACAAAACACTTTAAAGAAAGATCAAACTATCCCTTAGACTTGTATAGATCAGCCATCTAGAGAGAGTTGATAGGACTTGAAGAGGTACTTGTACTTTATTTGGGGAAAAATGACATTTTAGAAATTATTTCATCTTTTTTCCATAAATGTTCTGGCCACAATACATTCCCCTACTCCCATAGACATTTTAAAAATGTTGTTGCTATTCATCTGAATTGTTTCATGGTTGATTCCTTCATTCTCAAAGAAGAGCAAAATGACATCACTATGGAGAATTGAGTTATATTATGTCCAACTATGGCTAATCAGAACAAAGGAGCTTGGAGTGCTCTATCATAAGTTAGGCAAAAATAATCATATGAACATTTGGGGTGAACTCTCTAATTTTGCACATCTCACATTCCTTCTGGGGGTAACTCAATTCTGCTTGGCTCATAGAGCTTAATATCTTCTCTGATGAAGGCATGCTATGCTAGACAATCCCATGGTATGCCTTCCATGTCACACAATCAATTCTAAAATTCTTGAGATACCTTGAAAGTATACTTTCATCACTTTTCTGTCCACCTTCTAAGCATTATTATTTTTTTTTGGCAAGGATACATTTTCATTTGGACAATGTCACCAGCCCAATGGAGTTGTGTTTTCTACAGTAGAGTTGGATGGAATGCTTGGTAGTTTCTTTCAAGAAAGGACTTCAATATCTGGCATCTCATCCTGCCATGTAATCTTCAGAATCTTTTTAAGACAACTCAAATAGAAATGATTCTGTTTCCTGGCATGGCACTAGTATATTTTCAGATTTCACAGGTGCTGACCTCATACAACAATGAGATCAGTACAATGACTCTGTAGCCCTTCAGTTTGGTAGTCACCCTTCTTTCTCACACTTTCCTTTGGAGCTTCCCAAACACTGAACAAACTCTGGCAATGTGTGTGTCAATCTCCTTATCAATATGGACATTCCTGGAAAGTATACTTTCTTACAGTTACTCATTGCCAACTATATGTATTCTGCACTTTTCCTTGAAACATTTTTCTCAAATGTATTCATATTTAGAGGCATCTGAATTTTGAGTAGGAGACTAGAATCAGAAACAAAGAAAGATTAAAAGGTTCCAAAGTATGGCACAACTAACTGTCTTTTGCAAGCTAATTTTCTATGTCCCCTTCCATGTCAAAGTCTCTTATCATTGTTCATCCCATATGCATGAATACAAACACATATGTGTATATATATATGTACATATATATATATATGTATATGTATATACATATATATACATATATATATATGAATGTATATATACATACATAAGAAACTATACTTTCCAGGGATGTCCTCATTGATAAGGAGATTGATACATGCATTGCCAGAATGGGTTCAGTGTTTGGGAGGCTCCAAAGAAAAGTGTGAGAGAAGAGAGATATTAAGAGAGCCATTGTGCTGACCTCATTGCCATATTGAGGTCAGCACCTGAAACCTAAACAGTATACCAGTGCCATGCCAGGAAACAGAATCATTTCTATTTGAATTGTCTTAAAAAGAATCTGAAGATCACCTGGCAGGATGAGATACCAGATACTAAAGTCCTTACTTGAAATAAATTACCAAGCATTTGGGTCCTTTGAAATCAATGCAACAGTTATGTTTAAAATATTAGATGAGTTAATAAAAATTATCTGAAGGAATAAATCTTAATAGTCTCAAGGGAAACAGTGATGCAGTTAAAATAGAAAATTTGATCATTTGAATATAGCACAGTATTTAATTGACCTAAGAACAACTCCTCTAGTGAGGATGCTGTATTTGAAAAACAAGCAAAATAAAGTTTTAGTAAAACTGGTAATTAGCCTGTCAGAAACAGATTAAATAGTTTCTTAGACTGAGTAGTTTTTCATATTAGGTACCAAAATAATCTCCACACAGATATATGGCCTGAATATAAAATGTAGAGTTATATTAGAGGAGAAGGGAAGAAGATACCTTTCTTGATTATACATGTAGAGTATTTATTTGTTTAACAAAGACTAAATATAGATGATCATTAAAGAATAATATATAATATAAAAGTATTTAAAATATTAATCAATTGAATATGCATTTAATTATTTGAATTATTACTTATTTACTGTGTTTAATAATTTGATTGTTTGAAATTAAAAAGCATTTATACAGGCAAGATTAATGCAATTAGTACTAGAAGGGAATTGTTAACAAGAAAAAAAATTTGCATCAATTATTCTCTTATATATGTCAGGAATTGAGACAAATATGTATTTGTAATTAAGTAGTCAAATAATAAGATTTAATTATCAAAAGAAGAAATACCAACAATTATATGCAAACATCCTTCAAATTGCTAATAATTTAAAAAGTTAAAATTGAAACAATTCTGAGATTCTATATCTTATTCAATAACTTGGTAAAGATGATGAAAGTGAAAATGGCAATTATTAGAAGGGCTATATTTGTGAAGGAACACTTATGTACTCTCCATGATGCCATGGATTTCTTTATTTATTTTGGAAAGCAATTTGTAGTACAATAACAACAACAAACCAAAAAAAAAAAAAAAAAAAACTTAAACTTTGAGTCAATTATACTATTTCTAGGAATAGACTTAGGTTAAAGATAAAAAGTAAGAACCCATATCTTCAAAACTATTCAGAGCAGATTTTTTTTTGGCAAAAAAGCTAGAAATGTTGTGACTACCCATTGATTGGGGGATAGCAGAACAAATGTGTTAACAAAACAGATTCTTAACCTTTTGGATTTCATGGACGTCTTTGTTAGTCTAATGAATCTTATGGACTTCTCAGAATACTGTTTTTAAATGCATAAATTAAAATACATAATAGTAGAAAGAAAATAAAAAATATTTTACTTTTTATTTAAGTTTCCATAGTCCCTAAAATCTACTCATGAACACCTTGGACAACCATAAACCCCATTTTATTATAGAATATTATTATTCAAAAAAAATGTGTGTGGCATATTTAAAGAAATATCCCAAAAAATTAAATGATGAAAAGCAAAATAAGGAAAACTACCACAATGATATGTACAATAACTATCAAACATTCAAATCAACTTTGAAAGGATTAAGATACTAATGGATAGTTGGTGGAGTTGTGAAATTATCCAACCATTCTGGAGAGCAATTTGGAACTATATCCAAAGGGCTATAAAACAAAGGGCATGCCTTTTGACCCAGCAGTGTCATTACTATATCTGTATCCCAAAGAGATCATCAAAGAGGGAAAAGGACCCACATGTGCAAAAGTGTAACAGTTCTTTTCATGGTAGCAAAGAATTAGAAAATGAGTAGATGCTCATCAATTTGGGAATGGTTGAACAAGTTGTGGTATATGCAGATAATGGAACGTTATTATTCTATAAAAGTGATGAAGAAGCTGATTTTAGGAAAGCCTGGAAAGATTTATATGAACTGATGTGGAGTGAAACATGCAGAACCAATAATACATCATAAACAATAATGTAAAATCCAGACTAGCTCTCTGGAGGACTTCAGGATTAGTCTGAGTCCTTAGTCTTAGTGGAGGACTGAAGGAGAAAGGAAGGCCACATGGTTGGTCAAAGATGGAGTCTGAAATCTGGTATCTTCTCTTGTGTCTATGGCTGAGAGCTGTGGCCAAGAGCTATGGTAGAGAGACCTCTGTGTCCTTCCCTCCACCCTTAAATACTTTAGTACAATTACATCACTACACCATACTGAGCATGTGCCAATTGTAGAGCATTACATCATTATATTACATTAAGTATCACACTAGGTATGTACATAGCTAGAGAATCAGTCATACTGAGTCTTAAGTATACCTTGTCAGAGTTCTGTCCCTCTACACAATAAGAACACAAATGTGTAACAATCAACTATGAAGAACTTGGTTCTTCTCATTGGTTCAGTGATTCAAAACAATCCCAAAAGGCTTTGGTTAGAAAATGCCATCTGTATCCAGAAAAAAAACTAAGGAAACTGAACACAAATCAACATATGCTATGTTTACTTCTTTTTTCTATTTTTTAAAATCTCTTCCATGATTTTTCTCTTTTACTCTGATTTTTCTGTCCCAACATGATTCATGAAGTAATGTGTTTCAAAAAATAAAAAGAACATGCAACTAAAAATTAAAAATTTTAAAAAGAAAAAAGAAAGGATTTAGATTTGTCACACTCAATAACTATTAATTACTTCAAAAGATTAATGATGAAACATGTTTTCTCACTTCTTCATAGAGAGTTAATGGACTACAGATGCACAATGAGATGTTTTCAAAAATGACTAAAGTGTTAATTAGGTTTTTTTTTCCTATGCTTATTTTTACAAGAGAAGTATTCATTTTAGAGGTGGGAGTTAAACTTGTTTAGAGAGAGATGTTAATGAATAGCTGGTGCAATAAAAAGAAAAAAGAAAAGGAAGGAAAAGAAGAAAGAAAAATAAAAAGAATAAGAAAAAGAAAGAAAGAAAAGAAAGAAGCGCCAATCAAACATTTAAAAAGACATAAAAGATAGCATGATGGATACAGACAAACAGGGCAGCTTTTTATCATATCAAATTTAATATATGCTTAAGAATCTGTGTATAATAAACCCACTGTTTCATATAAAATCTTGATTTTTGTCCCTTATATGCTGAAATATACTATTTGATGAAACTCATAATAAAAAGTTTAAAATATATGAAGTACTTAGTACTTACACCAGGATAATAATGATTTTCATTCTCCATAGAAAAAAGAGAAACTGATAGATTTACCAATAGCTCCAATGAATTCAATTAGAGATATTTATTCTAGCATTATAATTATTTAATGTTTCTGAACCAATGGACTAGATCACATGCTTCATTGAATGAAAATGTTTATGGTGTCATTTAGATTGACAAAGTGTCTAGTTTCTATGTTCATACATACCTATCTCTGAAAACCTTGTTTTCTGATTCATATAAATATGGTTACAGAAGAATTAATGTTAGAAGATGTTACAGAATATCGAATCCAAATTCCCATATTTTAAAAGAAGGAAATTAACGTCCAGGAAAAAAAGAAGAAAATTGTTCAAGATTATAGAAGAAGTAGGTGGCAGAATCAGATTTCATGTTCACCTCCTCTGACTTCAAATACAGTTACCTTTTCTCTTATACTAAGGGAAAACAAAGTATTTTTACTTCTTCATTTAAAAAATAGGATGTTTTCTGTTCCTATTGCAGTTTGGGAGTATACTGCAAATGCTATTTGCCATAAATCCTGAAAGCATCACACCATATTAAATAATTTAGAAACAATAGGTATTAAACATAAGTTCTAAAGTGACAAGATGTCATTTCAGGAAATTTTAATATTTCCCCCTTTGCTTATTTCTGTTTTTTTTTTATAATAAGAAATTCTTGATGTGAAGATAATCTCCACCAATATAAGATGACAACTTTGTTGTTGGAAAAGGTTTAAATGACTTTTTCCCATTATCATCTATGTCACTATGTATTAGAAACAAAACTTAAAAGTCTTCCAGATTCTAAGTCCAATCCTTTATCCACTATGCTATGCTGCCTCTGTTGAGATAAATATGGCAGATTTATTCTCAGAGCAGATACAATTGTTGAACTTACACTATGATGCATCACAATGAGACACTGCAAATAGACTCTGATTATATCTAGGGGTGTGTGTGTGTGTGTGTGTGTGTGTGTGTGAGAGAGAGAGAGAGTAAGAGAGAGAGACAGACATATGAGGAGAGAGAGACAAAGACAGAGACAGAGACAAAGAAAGAGAAGGAAGGCAGGAAAGGAGGGAGGGAGGGAAAGAGAGAAATTAATTCTATTTACAGCATCTCTTATGACTTCTGAAAGTATTAAAGTACAATAATAATGAAATCTTGATATGTCATATTGCAGGTCACTGGTAATAAAAATATTCTATTAGAAAATGCTATAAAATGTTTTTGTTTTAGTATGGTTTGGATAGTATGTGAACTTTTACCAATCTCTCTAAGCATACCTATTATAATTTATCATAATGTCCAGACAGATTATTATCTTTTAAGATGAACTAGCTCAACTTCTTCAGATTTGAGAGCTGAAGGGAGCTGTCCAAGGTCCCAAATAGCTAATTATTGGCAAAATTCCTGTTACAGACTGGACCAGGATGAGTACAATGTAAGAATCATAAATTACATATATTTGCTTTATGTAAAGACATTTCATTTGGGGGAAAAGTTTATTTAGCTGCAAATTGTATATCTTTGCAGCAGAATTCCAAAGTTATATGTCATTTATTTTCTCTTTGAAAAATCATACTGTGTGGTGTTAATGTCCTTTTTTTTTTTTTTTTAAGATGCTCACATGAAACTGAACAGTCATCAACTAAAATGAAACACATAGTATAAGTTGCCTGTTAACTTCAGAAACATTACATTTGTAGTTATGAAATGTACAGAAGACAAACTGAAGCAATGAATGCAAAATAATGAAATATTTAAATCTAGTGCAAAGAACCAACTTCATTAAGATAATATCAGCTGTACAAGCTAAGATGATTTGGACCTAAAATGAAAATATTTTAGTAAATAGATTTTCATTTGCAATCAGCTGATTGTTCATGTTTTGATATTGTTTTAGGAAATAGTTTTCCCCAACCTAGGCATTAAGATATACTTTTAACATATTTTGCGAGATGTTATTATGTATTTGTTATTGATTGTGATTCAATTGCATTCCTCAAAATAGCTGAAAAGTTCTCCCCAATACTAGTTGTTTCTGGTTTTAAAAATACCACAAATTTATTTTTTCTCTCTTTTGAACCAAAATAGATTACTTGGAGTGACTTGTAATACCAAAAAATATTTAAACTCCTGCTCATTCATATTCTCTTTCACTGATGAGTTCTTAAAAGTGTCACATCAAGCAAGACTTATTCACATGAGTGATATACTATAAATAAACTTTCAACCAATTTTCAAAATAAATGGAAATCATATGTTAATGAGATTACGAACAATATGTTGCCAGAAAACTATGTAAAAGAAAAGAGAACAGATAACTCCCCAATGCCCCCCAAAGCCTACAAGAGTGATAAATTTATAGAGTTAAGAAAATGGAGGGAATAAGATGAAACAAGGTATTTTATCTGGGACAGACATATATCTGAAAGAGCCAGAAAACAAAAAAGCAAAAAAAAAATGTATAAATCAGTTTGGGATGTTAAATACTATTTGTCTTTTGGCAGCTACTTATTGGCCAGTATTCAAGGTCCTCTATCAACAGCTGGTAGATTTTGTTAGTTGGGAAGACCATTGAAAAGAAAAGCAGGAGGAGGGTACAGTGGGAACATTCACTGACCCACATCTAGATCTTATCAAAAGCTTGTGTTTTTTTCTTCCAAGTGTGAAATAATCATCCCTATATCCAGCAAATGTCAAGCAATTCAGCAGTGACTACATATGAAGGCAAATGGAATAAAGTCACTCAAGTTTAATTGCTATGGAGTTGGGGAATAGTAGGCCAACCCTGGAAGTGGCAGAGCTCCATTAGGCAGCATCATCTTCAATGGGTGCTTTTGCTTTGATTTAGTCAATCAGGACTGTAATGATTACTGTACAGTTTCACTACTGCCCTCACCATCAAAAATATTAGGGGCATTCTGAGGCAACTTTAAGACAAAACTCGAGGCTGTATCATTAGAAATTTTATTGCATGGGATCTATTGTATACTATCAAAATAATTAAGTCAGTAATATAATCAGATAAAGACTATTCTTATGTCTTCCATGCAGCCATCCTTTAATACATGACTATTTTGTTAGATATATGATTCCTCAAAATGGGTGATCCTTTAAAATGAGTGAAGATGATCTTTGTTTTTATCTATGGCTTTCTCTAAATCCTCTATAGCAAGTGCAACTAGAGTTACATTTTGGAGCACATTTGGTAAATTGAAGTCCTTCATTTTACAGCTGAGGAAGATGAGGCTTGGAGAGAACAAAGCAATTTGATCAAAGTCATACCTATAATTTGTGATAAAGCTGGAGCTAGAATTTTGTTTTCTCAACGTCAGTACTCTCTCTAATCTAGTTTTCCCCAAATATTTTGACACTGTATAGATGCCAGTGTAAAACAGGGCAAATTATGACATTCTCTACTTAAGTGTGTGTGTGTGTGTGTGTGTATGTGTGTGTGTGTGAGAGAGAGAGAGAGAAACACAGAGAGACAGAGACAGAAACAGAGAGGGGGGAGAGGGAGAGAGGGAGACAAACAGACACACTCACAGAGACAGAGACAGAAACACACACACGTACAGAGACAAAAAGAGAGAGACAGACAGAAAGAGAGAAAGAGAGAGAGAGAGAAACAGAGAGAGAAACAGAGACAGTGAGACACAGAGAGAGAGACAGAAAGGGAGAGATTATATCTGACTGGGGGATGGAGGATAAGTTTCATGCCATTTGTCCTGGGTTTAAAAAAAAAAAAGTAAGATTACATGGGAGGAGAACAGTAGAAAGAAGAGGTCATTCTAGAAGAACAGAGTAGCATTTGCACAGAGGCAGAAAAGTACATGATATATTTAGGATACAATAAGCAATACAATTTAGGTCAATCATCATGTTTGTGAAAGTGTAAGTGCAGGTGCATTGGGGACAAATAACAGAAAGTCTTGACTGACTGGCTGAACAATTTGGATTTTATTTCCTACTACTGAATCTTCAAAGGATTTAAGGAAGGAGAATGACATCATCAGAGCAGTTTTACTGAAATTATTATGATAGCTGAGAAATCCTTGGTTCTAGAGTAAGAATTGCATTGCAATTTATAGGAAACATTGAAGAAAAGAAAAAAGGAAGGAAGGAAGGAAGGAAAGAAGGAAGGAAGGAAGGAAGGAAAAAAAGAAGGAAGGCAGGAAAGAGGGAGGAAGCGAGGAAGGAAGGAAGGAAGGAAAAAAGGAAAGAAGGAAGGAATCTAGGGAGAGAAGAAGGAAAGGAAGGAAAGGAAGGAGTGAAGATTTGACCGGAAGTAGCAGAGAAAAGTAAGTAGGAAGGGACCTTCAAATCAATCTTTAAAATGGTTTAAAATAAAGATTGGGGATCTTGATCTAGTTTTCTTGATGTCATTAACAACTTTTCTAGAGATTGATTAGAACTGCTTGCATTTTTGTTTTTCTTCCCGGATTATTTATACCTTCTGAATTCTATTCTCCCTGTGCAACAAGAAAACTGTTCAGTTCTGCACACATATATTGTATCCAGGATATACTGTAACCTATTCAACATGTAAAGGATTGCTTGCCATCTGGGAGAGGGGGTGGAGGAAGGGAGGGAAAGAATCATAACAGAAGTGAGTGCAAGGGATAATGTTGTGGAAAATTGCCATGGCATGAGTTCTGTCAATGAAAAGTTATTAAAAAAATAAAATTAAATAAAAATGAAAATAAAAAAAAGAGAGATTGATTAGAAAAAGATGTTGTAAAAATGGGAAGGTCAGAGAAGATTACTTATAAGAGTCTAAATGAATGATGAGGTGATCCTTGACATATTCAATGGCTTTGAAACAATTTCTAATTATGAAGAAAATAATGTATTCTTTTCACATAGAATAAAGTTACAAGGTGATATTAGTTTCTACAGGAGAGACAGTTGAAGTCAAAGTAATATAAAATTACCTGTCCTAAATAGAACACATGCTAAATTAGATTAAAATGTTATTTCCAAATATTTTAGTAGGTGAGTTTGTCCCCTAAATACTATCAGAGGAGACTTAATAGGAACTGCTCTGATTAACTATATTTGAAAATATACATCCTAACACCACAGTAAAAACAATATTGACCTACATCCGATGCATTTCCTTTCTAATCAGTTCATTATCAAAGAAGCTATTAACCAATCAAAGACTATAAGCTTTATTCAGATTATATAAGCTCTATGACTGTTCAGGATAACAAGGAAGTGTGAAAATTTGCCTTTTAAAATGCAGCTAAGTATTGCAGGAAATAGAGCTCTGGGCCTAGATACGGTAATATTTTGATTCAAATACAGGTTGAAATATTCAAAAGCTGTATGACAATCTTGAACAAATCTTACTTTCTGTTTGCTTCAGTTTCCTTAATTGTAAAATGTGAATAGTGATAGTACCTACTACATAAGGTTGTTATGAGCACCAAATGAAATAATATTACTAAAGTGCTCAGAACAGTTCCTGACATATAGTAGGCATTTAATAAAAACTTCTTCTTTTTCTTTCCTCTTCTCTCCAATATCCCAGTCTATTTGGTAAAGATGATAAGTACTTCAATCAATTGTATTTTCATTTTTACTCTCCTCAAAAACTGATATCTGAATGATAATAACATTGTCCTGCTATGTATTTTCATTTATTCCTTCTACTATTCATATAGACTGTAATTCATTAAAGGTTTTCTACTTCACAAGGTTCTTATGTAATGAAAAAAAGGTCATATTCAAAGAAAAATTACATGAAAAACTAAAGACCTACCTCTAGGTATTATAATCACTACCAGAATAACCTTCAAATCATCTATTTATTCTTCCTTCCTCTAACTTCATATCAGATCTACTTTGTATTCATTGATAATGATGGCAAGGAACAATTTTATAAGCATATGATAATATCTTTAAAAACATTACTCTTGTACTTGTCTACATTTTTTCTCCTGTTTACCTTTAAAATAGTTGTAATATGGTTTCTGACTTCATTCCAGAACTGATCATAATTTTTTCCCCACAAGATTGGCAGTATTCTTTTAATTGCTAAGTTCTATGAGCTTTTCTTAATTCTTATTCTTCTTAAATTCTTCTGAAGCATTAAGAATAATGATGCGCCCTCTTTCTATTATCCCATGCTCCTTATTTCGATTATTTCCCTCAGGTATTCTCTCTTTCCTCAATTTTCATGACAATACTTCCTGATTCTCCTTTTATTTGTTTTAATACTTTTCCCCGTTTTATTCTTTTGCTGAATCATGAAACAATATAATAATACAAAGAGCCAGGCCTTAGTTCAGTGACTTCTGATATACATATGCTGGTTTTGTTCCTATGAGTAACTCACTTAACTTTTACATACCCCCTAATAACTTTCTAAGAATCCAAGTTTCAGCTCAGATGTTAATTTATATTTGTTTAAAAGAGCTTTCTTTTCATGAAAATACTACTTAAATCATAGATGTTGCTAAAAACAAATGAAAAAGTAGTGATATTTCTACCACAGTACCCTAAAAATTTAGATGTTTAAAGAAAAAAAAAAAACATTGTTAAAATGTGTGAGAAAAAAGTTCATGGATGAAGTACAGCTTGATCTGAGTTTTTAATGGAAAAAAAATCATCTAGATGCAAGATCAAATAGAAATGGGAACATAAGTAGCCCTGAAAACACACAATTAGAACGCACAGAAACATGCAAACACAAAACTATATGTATCTATATACTACTGCATTTCTATTTATTTTTAACATATTTTCCAATTACATTTTAATCTGATTCTGGCCCCACTTGGGAGTGCTATGGACTGCAATATGGATAAATGTAGATGGAGTAAAAAAAGTAGGAGTAGAAATAAAGACTATTTTCAATAAACCAACATATCTTTAATGAATAATTCAAAATGTAGTGAGAAGTATATTGAAGTGAGATCATGCAGGACCTTGAAAAATCAACTCAAGAAGGTTAGACTTCATCACTGATGCTAAAACCTTAATGTCATTGCTAGATTTTTCTTGTTCATCTGTTGCTTTTAGTCTATATTTTTCCTTATTCTAATGAACTTAAGGTCATAAGAATTTATAATTATTTTATATATTATATTATATATGTTTATTATATATTATATATTTAATAATATATTTATATATTATTTCTGAATCTCCTTGTTTTATTATTTTTCTGCTCATTGAAATGTCCCTTTTTTTTCTCCAAATTTTATTTTTGGTTGGAGTCTATTATTCTTGATATAGCATCTTAACATAAAATATTCTCTTAGCTCTGTTCATGAAGCATTCATGGTCATTTTCTGCCTAAACACACAATATCATAATTCTCACAATATGCATCTGTCTCTTTTCTGGTGCTTGATATTATATTATTCAAACCAATAAACTCATCTGTTAAATATTTACAGGACAACAATAATTGATAATCATTAAAGCATTGAAAGATCCTGAAATTCCTTCTGAGTCACTGAAGAAAGATAATTTACTTCAGTTTATTTTTAGTATAGTGTACCGACACTTTATTGAACTCTAATTCTTTTAGCAGTCCATAAATGGCATATATGGTAACTTTATTGAAGTAATTAAACACACTGATGGATCTGTGATCCCATCATTGTAGGTCCTCCCTCCAATAGTGAAGATATCTCTTCATGTTTTCTCTCCCATAGAGGACTTACTATTAACATTACAAAAATTTGTGTCAATGAAGTATGTAGGCTGTCTGTTATCTTTGCTCTCACATATCTATGCATCTTGCTTCAGTCTTTCTTCTGAGCATCAGATTCACATCTCAAAATTGCTTATTGGCCAATTTAAATTGTATGTCTCAAGGGTATCTCCAATTTAGCCTGTCAAAAATAGAATTCATTTTCTTTCCCCCAAAATTTTCCTTGCTATTGAATTTCTCTCTATTTAGTGTATCAAAATTCTCTCAGTCTGTCATATTGATAATCTGAACATTATCCTTGACTCAGTCTCCCTCACTCCACATATATAATTAATTGACATACCTTGCAATATCCAAAGTAACTCCCAGATACTATCAGTTCCTTATTATTTCTCTCCTAGATTGGAGCAATGTTTATTCTAATTGGTCTCTGTGCCACAAATCTTTCAATATTCCAATATATTCTCCAGTCAGTTGCCAAAATGATTTTCCTCCAGCAGAGATCTGGCCATAATGTTTCTTTATTAAAAAAAAAAAACAAACCTCCATTTCTACATATTACTAACAAAGCCCAGCAGCAGAGACACAAAGAGAATTTCTGTTGGAATCCTTACTAACTGCTAAGTAATTAGAGTTGATCTAATCTTACAAGAAGTTGTTTTGGCCAGAACCTGAAACAAGGTACTAAGTAGAACTAATCAAGACAAGGCTTGTGTTCCCACCTTTACTCATTGGACTCCACAAGTATGCTAGCTTCACAAAGTACACTTTCTAACTTCAAGAGAGTTCACACCTCCCTTAAAGTCATTGGGCCAGAGAGCACTATGGGAGAAAACCCATAATCCCATTCTCTCAGAATAGGCAGATAAAAAGCCAGCGATGAAGGATCTATGGCAGAATACATTTTTTCCTCTTGGCTGGCTGATCGCGCTAGACTCGAGAAACGACTCTGCTGCAGAGAACACTTTTGACGGACTTCAGTGGAGCTACGCCAGAAGCCCTCTCTCCGTGGCAAGTGTGGCTGGGCTCCCCAGAAGGAGATAAGAGAGATCTTCCATCTCTGTTGGAGGCAGAAGAAGGCAGAGGCAGAGGCTGAAGGACAGAACCTTTGGATTTGGAGACATCCGAAGGGCTCTAAGCCTCTAAACCGGCTGTCCTCTGAGAACAAACTCCAACATTTGAACTCTTAACATTTGGCGCCCAACGAAAAATAGTACAAACAAAACCAGAACAAAGCCTTACGCCTTACCCAGTGCTTGTGGCTAGGATTCTATTAAAGGCCATTAAGCGAGCAATACAATTATCTGGGACAAGACCTGACAAGATATATACCTTCTATATAAATGCACAAATTAATGTATGCTGTGAAACCATCCCAGAGTGGCAGATTTTATTGGCCATGGCTCCAAATTTTGCACATGGATCTCCATTAAAGATAACCAGACTACTGCATAATTGGCAATGGATTTTTGAAGAGAAGGTTTCTAAGGTTCCTCTTGAAGGACCAACCATCTTTACAGACGCAGCCAAACAAAATTTTCCTTGCTATTGAATTTCTCTCTATTTAGTGTATCAAAATTCTCTCAGTCTGTCATATTGATAATCTGAACATTATCCTTGACTCAGTCTCCCTCACTCCACATATATAATTAATTGACATACCTTGCAATATCCAAAGTAACTCCCAGATACTATCAGTTCCTTATTATTTCTCTCCTAGATTGGAGCAATGTTTATTCTAATTGGTCTCTGTGCCACAAATCTTTCAATATTCCAATATATTCTCCAGTCAGTTGCCAAAATGATTTTCCTCCAGCAGAGATCTGGCCATAATGTTTCTTTATTAAAAAAAAAAAACAAACCTCCATTTCTACATATTACTAACAAAGCCCAGCAGCAGAGACACAAAGAGAATTTCTGTTGGAATCCTTACTAACTGCTAAGTAATTAGAGTTGATCTAATCTTACAAGAAGTTGTTTTGGCCAGAACCTGAAACAAGGTACTAAGTAGAACTAATCAAGACAAGGCTTGTGTTCCCACCTTTACTCATTGGACTCCACAAGTATGCTAGCTTCACAAAGTACACTTTCTAACTTCAAGAGAGTTCACACCTCCCTTAAAGTCATTGGGCCAGAGAGCACTATGGGAGAAAACCCATAATCCCATTCTCTCAGAATAGGCAGATAAAAAGCCAGCGATGAAGGATCTATGGCAGAATACATTTTTTCCTCTTGGCTGGCTGATCGCGCTAGACTCGAGAAACGACTCTGCTGCAGAGAACACTTTTGACGGACTTCAGTGGAGCTACGCCAGAAGCCCTCTCTCCGTGGCAAGTGTGGCTGGGCTCCCCAGAAGGAGATAAGAGAGATCTTCCATCTCTGTTGGAGGCAGAAGAAGGCAGAGGCAGAGGCTGAAGGACAGAACCTTTGGATTTGGAGACATCCGAAGGGCTCTAAGCCTCTAAACCGGCTGTCCTCTGAGAACAAACTCCAACATTTGAACTCTTAACATTTGGCGCCCAACGAAAAATAGTACAAACAAAACCAGAACAAAGCCTTACGCCTTACCCAGTGCTTGTGGCTAGGATTCTATTAAAGGCCATTAAGCGAGCAATACAATTATCTGGGACAAGACCTGACAAGATATATACCTTCTATATAAATGCACAAATTAATGTATGCTGTGAAACCATCCCAGAGTGGCAGATTTTATTGGCCATGGCTCCAAATTTTGCACATGGATCTCCATTAAAGATAACCAGACTACTGCATAATTGGCAATGGATTTTTGAAGAGAAGGTTTCTAAGGTTCCTCTTGAAGGACCAACCATCTTTACAGACGCAGCCAAACAAAATATTTGTGCTGTATACTCTCATGATCTAACCGTAAAAAGAGTAGTCAGAACTCCTTTTCAGTCCACTCAGCAGAACGAATTATATGCGATCATGCTAGCTCTCACTTATTACCCAAGCGACATAAATATAATATCTGATTCAGCCTATTCAGTAGGTGTGGTACAAAGAATTGCCACAGCCCAAATAAAATTTGCAGCTTCTAATATATATCAGCTCTTTAAGGAACTTCAAGAGCAAGTGAGAAAGCATCCAGGAAAGATTTATATCCTGCATGTCCATTCACATAGTGGACTTCCAGGTCCTATTTTTGATGGAAATTCAAAGGCAGATAGCCTTTTAACTATGTTGGCCAGTACGCCTTTATTTCAGGAGGCCCAGGAATCCCATTCTAAATACCATCAGGCTGCTCGAGCTTTGCGTTTACAGTTTGGGATTACAAAAGAAGAAGCTAGGAGCATAGTGAAAAGCTGTACAGCTTGCCTTCCCTTCCAAGCTCCTACACTGCCTCCAGGGAAGAATCCTCGTGGTTTGAGACCCAATGAAATCTGACAAATGGATGTGACTCATTATAAATCTTTTGGTCGTCTGTCTTTTATCCACGTTGTGGTAGACACCTTTTCAGGATTCACTTTTGCCATACCAGCAGCAAAAGAGACAGCCCGAGTGGTCACTGAATTCCTCATTCAAGCATTCGCAATTATGGGTGTGCCACAAGAAATAAAAACAGATAATGGACCGGCATATACCTCCAAACATTTTGAACACTTTTGTGCACAGTATAAGATTTTACACACTACTGGCATACCCTTCAATCCTCAAGGTCAAGCAATAGTAGAAAGAAGAAACAGAGACATTAAGACACTCCTCCAAAAACAAAAGAAAGGGGGAGCCACGGGTAACCCTAGAGAACTTCTAAATTTAGTTCTCTATACCATTAATTTTTTAATCTTTGATAAAGATGCACTGGCTCCAGCAGACAGGTTTTAAATTTCCATTTAAAATAACTGTAGCTAAAATAAACTATGTGGGTGTCTACCTGCCAAGACAAACCCAGGAGTTACTTAAACACTTCTCACACAAAGTTCAATGCAAACTAGTGGGAAAATATCAAATGCTCATAGATAGGCTAAGTTAATATAATAAAAATGACAATTCTGGCTAAATTGTCTAGTTGTTCAATGTCATATCAAATTGCCAAAAAATTATTTGATAGAACTAGAAAAACAATAACAAAATTCAGTTGGAAGAACAAAAAGTCAAGAATAACAAGGGAATTAATGAAAAAAAAAAAGACAACTTATGATGGCTTAGCAATGCCAAACTTAAAACTATATTATAAAGCAGCAGTCATCAAAAACATTTGGTACTGGCTAGGACAGAGAGGGATAGATCAGTAGAGTAGATTAGATATATTAGTTATAGGCATAGACCTACATCTATCTCACATCCCACACAAAAATAAGGCCAAAATGGGTGCACAATTTGGGAATAAAGGGTGATACCATAAGCAAATTAGGAAAGCAAGGGATAATTTACCTATCATATAGAGAAGAAAGGAATTTATGACCAAAAAAGGTAGAGAACATTATGAAAAGCAAATTGTACAACTTTGATTCCATTAAATTAGAGAGTTTTTGCACAAAAAAAAAGCAACAGAAATGAAATTAAAGGGGAAGTATAAAGCTGGTAAAAAAAAATTTACAACCAGTATTTCTGATAAAAGTCTCATTTTTTAAAATATATAATTGTGTCAAATTTATAAAAATATAAATCATTCCCCAAATAATAAACGATCAAAGGATATGAACAGACAATTTTCAGATGATGAAATTAAAGCCATATATAATCATATGAAAAAATACTATAAATCTTTATTGATTAGAGATATGAAAATTAAAACAACTCTAAGGAAACACCTAATGTCTGTCAGATTGGCTAAGATGACAGAAAAAGATAATGATAAATGTTGAGAAACTAATGTATTATTAGTGGAACTTTGAATTGATCCAGTCATTCTGGAGAGCAATTTGGAACTATGTCCAAAGCATTATCAAACTGTGCATATGGGCCTGGAAAGATTTATATGAACTGATGCTGAGTGAATTAGCAGAACTAGGAAACAGATTTGTACACAGTAACAGCAAGAATGTGTGATGATCAAATATGAAAGATCTGTTTCTTCTCAGTGGTTCAGTGATACAAGGCAATCCTAACAGACAGACTTTAGATAGAAAATGCCATCTGCATTAAGAAAAATTATGGAGATTGAATGCAAATCAACATATTCTATATTCACTTCTCTTTTTCTGTTTTTATTTTCCTCTATCATGGTTTTTTCCCCTTTTGTTCTGATTTTTCTGTTTCAGTATGATTCATAAAGCAATGTGCATTAAAAAGAAATTAATTAAAAACTCCAGTATCTCTCTGTTGCCTCTCAGATAACTATGAACACTTTTGTCTTTTAAAGCCTTTCATATCCTGACCATAAACTATCTTTTAAGGCCTGACCTTTCTTTCATTCTACAATTCAGTCAAATAGACCTCTGTTGCTCAAAAACAATACTCCACTTCTTAACACATATTGTCTACACCATCTCTTCGAAGAACACTTCACATTCTTTTAAATGTGTTACATATACCTAAACATCTCTTGATTCCCTAAAGTGCTAGAGCACTCCTTCTTTTATAACCTAACAGTTAACTTTTGTATTTATTTTGTATATGTTCCTTCTATAATATTATATCTGCAATTTTAATCAGTCAGTAAATAAACATTTATCAAACTCCTTCTAAGCACTAGGCACTCTGCTAGGTCAAGGATACAAAGAAAAGCAAACACAATTCTTTACCATTTATGGAATTTCTTGTGTGTCATCTTTGATGATGATATGCTATAGTTCATTTGAATCTTCTATGATTCTTTGCATTTTCCTAACATGTACTATAATTTTAGTTTTTCAGAAAATATTAATTCCACGAGTTTTAACTGTGTGTTATCTTTAAAAAAATACTGATATTAAAAATGACTTTTTTTTTTGGTGGGGAGAATCTTAAAGTCATTAACACACTGGAAAATTTCCCAGATATAATACAGTTCCCTCTGCTCAATTCTAGTTTTTATAAGACTTTGGCTTCTTTGTTTTTGTTTGCTTGTTTTTATTTTAAGCCAAACTTAACATCATTCTTATGGTGTCATGCTTTGCTATAAAACTACTTAAGGGTATGTTGAGTTAATTTGGAAGGACTTACCATGTTCTTTGTAAAACTTATTTCCTTATTCACAATATATCTTAGTAACTAAGTGTCAGTTATATCCACAGTGGCCTTTTTTCTTATAGTTATTATGAGTATAGCAAGGTGAGATTTCATGATCCCATGAAATTATATTTTTCTTTGCTTTTGGACACAGGGCAAAAGGAACACCTTAATTTTCCCTCTTCAAGGAAAATTTGTCAGCAATATTTTCTTTTAGCTTCAATTTTCCTGAATATTATGGCTAAATTTATAATATTTAATTAATAATACTATTATGTCATATAATATTAAATAAAAAATAATAAATAAATAAATAATAATATAATAGCAATATTAATGTGATTCAGTTAATCCCCAGTAGTTCAGTACTTAATTGGTCATTAGATAAGGATCTCATATTTAGAATCCTAATAGCTTTGTTATAAATATCTATAAAATAATCAAAGATAAGCAAAAAATGTGATTATTGGTAAATTCTGCCATGTTTTTCATCACTCTGCCACTCTTACTGCAGAAGTAAAATGGTCCCATTTGCTACTGAGTGCCATTTTATACTGTTATTTTATTTTATTTTATTCACATCATGCCAATGATGTGAATTTGTACCTAATTAGTGTGGTTCTCAGAAAAAACAAAGTTTTTTTTAACACAACTTTACGTGAAGCCTGTTTGTCATGGTAGAATTTGTCAGAGTTTGGATTCCCTTGGCATAGCCTTCAAGGTATCAGGGTCACCAGGGAGACATCACAGTGGAAATTAGGGGAATAGCCTTTCTTCATGAATTATAATGTTTCACTGGGCAGAATACTGCCTTATTTATCAATGACTGATAATTGAATACTGGCTTTTCTTGGTCATTGTGTTATACTATTTGTGTACTCACATATAGTTTGCCTAAGACTCTACATGGCAGAAAGAATATTTATTAAATTTGTTCCCTACTGAACTCAGTATCACTGTACCTCTTGACAAGTCTATGATAAATCTTTTCAACTGACTGAATTTCATATTTTCCCATTGTCACTATTACTTTTAATTCTATGTAGATACTTTTGCATTGTACATATTGGATGAATCATTCCTGCTGCTATTTCCTAACAGCAGAATTAAGAGAGTACCATCTGTTTTTTTCTTATTCTGTAAAACTTGGTGATATTTTTTTAAATGACACTCATTATAAGTGTTAATTGGCTCAAATGAGCAATATGACTAGCTCTAAGAGAATGACAAAAGATGTAAGCATTGAATATAAAATAAATAGCACCAAGCATCCTACTTTATTTCACTTACTCTACCAATATGTTTTCTGTTTCTTACAGAGAAGCAAATATACATGTACATGTAAGCATGTGTACCCAATAGAGATTTAAAAAAAAAATATCTCACTGTTTTTTTTTTATTTATCCCAAGATCTGTATATAAATTAACATCTGTATATAAATTAAGAAAATTAACATTTTCTTAGTTAATATAAAAAAAACCTGAGGAGAGACTTTTTAAAGTCTTAAAACTTTGGATAAACCACTGGACAGGGATGAAAATAAGACTATTATGAGCCATAAAGTATATCTATTGCCTCCTGTAAATTATGTATATAAATATGTATAGTGCGGCTAATATTGCAGAAGATACCTGAATGAACACTGTCTTCTGAATGTCTGATGTTCTTTTCTGATGAATTATGCAGAGGGTTCCAATATCAGAACAGTGCCTAAAGGTCTAAAGTTCATGTCCACAAGTATGTTTGTGACTCATTCAGAAGCTGCACACAAATATATCTTTTTTGCCCTACTGTATGCTCAAGTCCAAAATTTTGTGTAAAATAAATGCTATCAACATATTAATAGATAAATTGAAAAGCATCTACTCAGGAAAAAATATTTTTATTTAAAAAATGTATCCACCTTCTAAGGACACAGCTGGGTAAAATTTCAGAAGTGCAAAAGAATACATGAGTTATGCCTTCGAATCTCGTTAACAGTAATGGAATTTATAGATAGAACAATCAAGAACATTGATTTGAACATTTCCCCTAACATACATTTTATTTTTAGAAAATCATTTCCTTTACAGTAGATAGAGTTAGAAAACTTTGTATTTGGATGTTTAGCCTAATCAATCATCTTATGGAAAACTTGATCATAAAAAAAAATATTTTGCTAAGATTCTCATTAAGAATTTTCTTATAACTATTATTAATATGGTAATGATTACACAACTATTATAAAAAAAATTTTGTTCATCCAAATCATTTTATTTAAGAACAAATCTATAAATGCCATTTTAAAAACTTTGTGTTTCCATAGGCTATAGTTAATTTAAAAGGTGAAGGAAGTATGAAAGAAAAATGGTTTGGCAATTTCCAAGTTAGTAAACAAATAAAAAAGAAACAAAAGTTCTAATCAATGTTCCTAGGTTATTTCTATCTCAAATGAATCCTAGGAATGTATGTAGACAAATGTGCTCTAAATGCCAACTTCTAGTGTGTTACATCAGTAATTTCTAACTTTTCTGATTTCACAGATGATAAAACTCTCAATGAGACACCAATGAAATGTGACAGAATGGGAAGGTGGAGAATGAGGAAAGCAAGGAGGAACAGGTATGAATCACCAGACATTTTGAGAATCACATCATATCTTTCTATGAACTTTATGCTTCCTCAAAATAGAGCTACTCTTGGTATCAGATTAGCACTAATCACAGTATTTAAACAAGTATCTTTTCTTCTTCCCTATAATACCCAAAGTAGATAACTGATCTTTTTTTATTGGAGTGTTTTTGCTTATGCTGCAGTGTCCTCATATGAGTGGGGGCAAAAGCTTCTCACTATGTACATATTAGAGAAATCTCCTCTATCTTATCTATTCTATTCTATCCTATTATATATTATTTCTAGGAACCAATAGCATAATCACAAATTGTTCTAACCTGACAGCTGGGAAATAATAGGAAGAGACATTTGGGAAATTGTACTGATTGTGTCTTTTTTCACATTATAGCATTCACCTTTAGTATCTTTCAGAATCCACAGGAGGGGGGGAAAAATATATATATATATATATATATACACACATTAATTACTAATGCTGAACTAGTCACTGACATTGAAATAAATCTCTCCCTTGCTGTTGACAAAATATAAAAATTCATAGATAAATTTTAATTTGATTAAGATAACAGAAATAATTATCTCAAATTTGTCTCAAATCACAGAACCTGAGAATAATGTTACAGTAACATGTTATAGTCAACTCTCAGATATTTTAGTAGCATTTGTCTTTAACTCTGTTTGATTTTGTACTTCACTGTCATTCTTCCAAATTGTAGCAAACTAAATTTGAGATGTGAGTAAACATGACCATAAAATAATTAATGTATCAATTCAAATAAAATTATAATTTATTATAAATACTTCCAATAAACATTCATTGCAAAGAACCTCATTAGGTAAAGCATATGCAAAGAAGGAAAATTACAAAGTTTTTGTTGTCAAATTATTTGCAATTTAGTAAGAAGAGAGAATGTAAGAAATATACATAAAAAATGATGATAATCATGTTCCAAGTTATAATCTTTGTGCACTGAGTACATAAAAGCAGTCAAACAGACTTGGATTAAAAGGATTAGGGATCACTTGCCAGGATAAAGAGGTGCAGAGAAGAGTCTTTCTCTGCAGTGGGTTGTATCATAAACAAAGGAATAGTAATAGAAGAAGGAAGAGTGAGACAGAAGAATAATTATGTATATATTTTAGCTGGAGTATAATGTGAAGAAGTATTATTAAATCAATAAATAAACATTTATTAAGGGCCTAGGTGACAGGCACTATACTAAATACTAGAGATACAGAAATAGGGAAGTGATCATTCTTGTCCTCAAGGAGCTTACAATCTAAGACAACATATATATGTTATTGTGCTCATACACACACACACACACACACACACACACACACACATACACACACACACACACACACGTATATAGGCTCCCAATAAAAGATGAGACTTTTTCTTGAGACTTAAAGAAAGTAATGGAAGTCTATAGTCAGAGAAGAGGAAAAGCATTCCAGGCCAGAGGAAATTCCACAGCCAGAGGAAATACCTGAAGCTAAGACATGGAGTGTCTTGTTCATGGAATAACTAGGAGCTGAGTGTCACTGGAACAATTGCATAATCTGTAGTAAAATATAAGTCAATAGGAAACATGAGGTAGTTAAGGAAAATACTAAATTTTGAAAGAATTTGAAGACTCAAGAGAATTGTTTGTATTTGATTCTAGAGATAATATGAAGTTTACTCCTTAATAATAAGGGACTTCAACTGATAAAATAGGCTGGGGACTATTAAGAAAGGATTAGAAACAAAAGAGGCTTAGAGTACTCCATATGGAAAATGGGAAAGAATAAAAAGATTGCCTTGATTATATGAAAACATGGAGAATGGTGGATGATTCATTTTTAAATGAATTATAGCAAGAATTCTTTTTCAGATATGGGTTCAACCATTCATCCACTAAAATCCATTCTAAGTCTTAAATATGTTTATTCTGTGATCACGTTACCATGATGAAGAGAAATGTGCACATATTTACCTTTGGGCAACTCATTTTGGGAAGTACTTCAAATATCAATGGTAATTCCAAACCTGTTTTAGGATGGTATCATAATCACTCGTGATGATTTATAATTTTTCAAATGCTCTGGCAAGCGCAGTTATAGAAAAGGAAAAGTGTGCAACACCAATTGGGGGAAAAAAACCTAAAAAGTTGTAAATGGAAACTTCTAGTGTGCTGTTTTTATGTATGATTATAATCACTATCAGCAATATTTACTTAGGATTTTCTGTAATCATAATGATTAGCATCAATGGTTATTATCTAGATGCCTATTGGTAAATTAGCTTTCTCTGATTCATGTTCATTGCTATAGAAACTTTCTTCCTGTGTTCTTAAAGGCTGTTCTGTTATACTGCAATCAGCATATTATGTGATGGTATCAATATAGTATAAATTTGTTGAACTCTGGCTCCCAATGAACTACTCCCCAATCTTCTAGTTATTATTATTATTTAGGATTATTTTCCTTTATCTCTTTATCTTTATCTCAAGATCACTTCTGGCAGGATTGTGCAGGACTTTCATCTTAGTCTTTGTATCTCCAGGGTTTGTATCTGGCAGGATTGTGCAGGACTTTCATCTTAGTCTTTGTATCTCCAGGGTTTGTATCAAAATCTACTACATACAGAAGCATATGTTTAATAAATGTTTGTTGACTGGAACTCCCTAGAAGTGTGTGTGTGTGTGTGTGTGTGTGTGTGTGTGTGTGTGTGATTGTTTAAGCTACTCAGCCCTTAGATTTTCTATCTGCTGGTTCTTGGTAGTGTGCATTTTTCTCATGCTTTCTAAGCATGAAATCTGCTGACCTTTGAATTTTTTCTGTAGTTCAATTATTCAATAGTCACACACATACATCTATACAATCTAATAAGTATTCTGATTGTGCTTGTTTCTTCCACTAATTTTCACTAGGATATTTTCAGATGGACATTAAACTCCATCACTGGAGGGTAAGACATACATCATTTATTTAATACTTTTATTTCAAAGGCAGCCATGAAGAAATTATATCCCAAAATGTCTATAGATACCATTTCCCTTCTGTTAGACATTATTTGCCACCAATGGATATTAATGGATTGCTCTATTGCTCTGAGTCAGCAATTTTGATGTGCTTACTGTTTTAAAAAGGCTAAATTCATGCCACCCTTTTTAGTTTACCCAAAACTTTTATTCTTTTCTCAATATCTGAATTTCACTTTCAGTCAGTAGGATAATGGGTCCAGTATAGAGATTTTAAACCTAATAAAATGATATGTAACAATTCTTACTCTTATTAATTCACTTATTAATATCTTACTCAAACAGGGTTAAATGAAAGAAAGCTACATATTTACATATCTCACTTAATTGTATTGAAATTTTTGAGAAATAAAGGCTGATTATTTGACATGGATTTGGCCAATTTATATGTTTTAAATGTGTGTAATATTTTTACCATATTTTTCTGCATATTAGTAGTCAGGAAATATAACTATAAGATCACAAAGGTTAGAAAGTTTTGGAAAATATATTTTTGCATTTATTTCTTTTTTAAAATTAAATTGTTATAGGATCAACAAGATTAAATTTATTATCATGCCCACAAACAAAAGTTTTCTCTTTTAAAACAAGATTTGTGAATTTTAAATTAAAAAATTATATATTTCCTGAGAAATCACTCAAAAAAAGCCATATTTACTAAGTACCTCCTACAGGCATCATGGCAGACCATGGCTACACAATGAATAACAACAAAATGGTCTCTACCCTCAAAGCATTTATATTTTTGACAAAATGCCGAATGTTATATTTAAAAATATAAAACAATTTTAACCATTCTCTTAGAAGAAATTTTATTTTAGATAGTATTATCAGTTGTTCATTCATTGTAATGATAAATGTAGTGATTTATCATTAAATACATTTCACTAAAATCCATTTTCTTTTTTTTTTTTTTTTTTTTTAATTTTTTATTTAATAATTACATTATATTGACACTCATTTCTGTTCCGATTTTTTTTTCCCCTCCCTCCCTCCACCCCCTCCCCTAGATGGCAAGCAGTCCTTTATATGTTGGATATGTTGCAGTATATCCTAGATACAATATATGTTTGCAGAACCGAACAGTTCTCTTGTTACGTAGGGAGAATTGGATTCAGAAGGTATAAATAATCCGGGAAGAAAAACAAAAATGCAGATAGTTCACATTCGTTTCCCAGTGTTCTTTCTTTGGGTGTAGCTGCTTTTGTCCGTCATTTATCAATTGAAACTCAGGTCTCTTTGTCAAAGAAATCCACTTCCATCAAAATATGTCCTCATACAATATCGTTGTCGAAGTGTATAATGATCTCCTGGTTCTGCTCATTTCACTTAGCATCAGTTCATGTAGGTCTCTCCAAGCCTCTCTGTATTCATCCTGCTGGTCATTTCTTACAGAACAATAATATTCCATAACATTCATATACCACAATTTACCCAGCCATTCTCCAATTGATGGGCATCCATTCATTTTCCAGTTTCTAGCCACTACAAACAGGGCTGCTACAAACATTTTGGCACATACGGGTCCCTTTCCCTTCTTTAGTATTTCTTTGGGATATAAGCCCAATAGAAACACTGCTGGATCAAAGGATATGCACATTTTGATAATTTTTTGGGCATAATTCCAGATTGCTCTCCAGAATGGTTGGATTCGTTCACAGCTCCACCAACAATGCATTAGTGTCCCAGTTTTCCCGCATCCCCTCCAACATTCATCATTATTTTTTCCTGTCATCTTAGCCAATCTGACAGGTGTGTAGTGGTATCTCAGAGTTGTCTTAATTTGCATTTCTCTGATCAATAATGATTTGGAACACTCTTTCATATGAGTGGTAATAGTTTCAATCTCATCCTCTGAAAATTGTCTGTTCATATCCTTTGACCATTTATCAATTGGAGAATGGCTTGATTTCTTATAAATTTGAGTCAGTTCTCTATATATTTTGGAAATGAGGCCTTTATCAGAACCTTTAACTGTGAAAATGTTTTCCCAGTTTGTTGCTTCCCTTCTAATCTTGTTTGCATTAGTTTTATTTGTACAAAAGCTTTTTAATTTGATGTAATCGAAATTTTCTATTCTGTGATCAGTAATGGTCTCTAGTTCATCTTTGGTCACAAATTTCTTTCTCCTCCACAAGTCTGAGAGATAAACTATTCTATGTTCCTCTAATTTATTTATAGTCTCGTTCTTTATGCCTAGGTCATAGACCCATTTTGATCTTATCTTGGTATATGGTGTTAAGTGTGGGTCCATGCCTAATTTCTGCCATACTAATTTCCAATTATCCCAGCAGTTTTTATCAAATAATGAATTCTTTTCCCAGAAGTTAGGGGCTTTGGGTTTGTCAAACACTAGATTGCTATAATTGACTATTCTGTCTTGTGAGCCTAGCCTTTTCCACTGATCCACTAATCTATTTCTTAGCCAATACCAAATGGTTTTGGTGACTGCTGCTTTATAATATAATTTTAGATCAGGTACAGCTAGGCCACCTTCATTTGATTTTTTTTTCATTAATTCCCTTGAGATTCTCGACTTTTTATTGTTCCATATGAATTTTGTTGTTATTTTTTCTAGATCAATAAAATATTTTCTTGGAAGTCTGATTGGTATAGCACTAAATAAATAGATTAGTTTAGGGAGTATTGTCATCTTTATTATGTTCGCTCGGCCGATCCAAGAGCACTTAATATTTTTCCAATTATTTAAGTCTGACTTTATTTGTGTGGAGACTTTTTTATAATTTTGCTCATATAATTCCTGACTTTCCTTTGGTAGATAGATTCTCAAATATTTTATGGTATCAACAGTTATTCTGAATGGAATTTCTCTTTGTATCTCTTGCTGTTGGGTTTTGTTGGTGATGTATAAAAATGCTGAGGATTTATGGGGATTTATTTTGTAGCCAGCTACTTTGCTAAAATTATGAATTATTTCCAATAGCTTTTTGGTAGAATCTCTGGGGTTCTCTAGGTATACCATCATATCATCTGCAAAGAGTGATAGTTTGGTTTCCTCATTGCCTACTCTAATTCCTTTTATATCTTTTTCGACTCTTATTGCCGAGGCTAGTGTTTCTAATACGATATTAAATAATAATGGTGATAGTGGGCAGCCTTGCTTCACTCCAGATCTTACTGGGAAAGGTTCCAGTTTTTCCCCATTGCATATGATGCTTACTGATGGTTTTAAATATATGCTCCTGACTATTTTAAGGAAAAGTCCATTTATTCCTATGCTCTCAAGTGTTTTTATTAGGAATGGATGTTGGATTTTATCAAATGCTTTTTCTGCATCTATTGAGATGATCATGTGGTTTTTGTTTGTTTGGTTATTGATATAGTCAATTATGCTAATAGTTTTCCTAATATTGAACCAGCCCTGCATTCCTGGTATAAATCCTACTTGGTCATAGTGTATTATCCTGGTGACAATTTTCTGTAATCTTTTTGCTAATATTTTATTTAAGATTTTAGCATCAATATTCATTAGGGAGATTGGTCTATAATTTTCTTTCTCTGTTTTCAGCCTACCTGGTTTAGGTATCAGTACCATATCTGTGTCATAAAAGGAGTTTGGTAGGACTCCTTCAATCCCTATTTTTTCAAATAGTTTATATAACATTGGAGTTAATTGTTCTTTAAATGTTTGGTAGAATTCACATGTAAATCCATCTGGTCCTGGGGATTTTTTCTTAGGGAGTTGATTGATAGTTTGTTCTATTTCTTTTTCTGAGATGGGACTGTTTAGGATATTTACTTCTTCCTCTGTTAGTTTGGGCAAGCTGTATTTTTGGAGGTATTTTTCTATTTCATTTAAGTTGTCGAATTTATTGGCATAAAGTTGGGCAAAGTAACTCCTAATTATTGCTCTAATTTCCTCTTCGTTAGTGGTGAGTTCTCCCTTTTCATTTTTAAGACTAACAATTTGATTTTCCTCTTTCCTTTTTTTAATCAGATTTACTAAGGGTTTGTCTATTTTGTTGGTTTTTTCATAGAACCAACTCTTAGTTTTATTAATCAATTCAATAGTTTTTTTACTTTCAATTTTATTGATCTCACCTTTTACTTTTAGAATTTCAAGTTTAGTGTTTGACTGGGGGTTTTTAATTTGTTCCTTTTCTAGCATTTTTAATTGCAAACCCAATTCATTGACCTTCTCTTTCTCTATTTTATACAAATAGGCCTCTAGAGATATGAAATTTCCCCTTATTACCGCTTTGGCTGCATCCCATACATTTTGGTATGATGTCTCATTATTATCGTTTTCTTGGGTGAAGTTATTAATTATGTCTATGATTTGCTGTTTTACCCAATCATTCTTTAGTATGAGATTATTTAGTTTCCAATTATTTTTTGGTCTACTTCCCCCTGCTTTTTTGTTGAATGTAATTTTCATTGCATCGTGGTCTGAAAAGGATGCATTTACTATTTCTGCCTTACTACATTTGAGTTTGAGGTTTTTATGTCCTAATATATGGTCAATTTTTGTATAGGTTCCATGAACTGCTGAAAAGAAAGTGTATTCCTTTCTGTCTCCATTACATTTTCTCCAGAGATCTATCATATCTAGCTTTTCTAGTATTCTGTTTACCTCTTTGACTTCTTTCTTATTTATTTTCTGGTTTGATTTATCTAATTCTGAGAGTGCAAGGTTAAGATCTCCCACTATTATAGTTTTACTGTCTATTTCTTCTTGCAGCTCTCTTAGTTTCTCTTTTAAGAATTTAGATGCTACCCCACTTGGTGCATATATGTTTAATATAGATAGTGCTTCATTATCCATGCTACCCTTTAGCAAGATATAGTGTCCTTTCTTATCTCTTTTAATTAGGTCAATTTTTGCTTTAGCTTGATCTGAGATCAGGATGGCTACCCCTGCTTTTTTGACTTCACCTGAAGCATAGTAGATTTTGCTCCAACCTTTTACCTTTAACCTGCATGTATCTCCCCGCTTCAGGTGTGTTTCCTGTAAACAACATATTGTTGGATTCTGGCTTTTAATCCATTCTGCTAACCGCTTCCTCTTTATGGGGGAGTTTACCCCGTTCACGTTTATGGTTAGAATGACCAATTCTGTATTACTTGCCATCTTGTTAACCCCGGTTTATGCTTTCCTCCCTTCTTTCCCCTTTCCCCCCCCTTCCAAGTATTAAGCTTGTGAGCACCCCTTGCTTCTCACAGCCCTCCCTTTTTAGTGTCCCTCCCCCCACCTTAGAGTTCCTCCCCCTATCTTACCCCTTTCCCTCCCAGTTCCCGTATTCCCTTCCGCTTAGCTTATTCCTTCCCTTTCCACTTTTCCCTTCTCACTTTTCAATGAGATGGGAGAGGTTTCACCATAGATTGAATATGTCTTAAGATTTTTCACTTAAAGCCAATTCTGAAGGCAGTAAGATACCCACTATATTCATCCCCCTCCATTCTTTCTCTCAGATATAATAGGTTTCCTATGCCTCTTCATGAGATGTACTACCCCCACTTTACCCTTTTTCTGGTACAATGTCCTTTCCACATCTATTTCTAGAACAAGGTATACATGTATTCTTTATACATCTATATAGTCAAAATATAGTTCCCAAGATTAATCTTTACCTTTTTAGATTTCTCTTGAGTTCTATATTTGTAGATCAAACTTTTTGTTAAGTTCTGGTTTTTTCATCAGAAATAGATGAAATTCGCTTACTTCGTTGAATGTCCATCTTCTTCCCTGGAAAAAGATGCTCATTCTCGCTGGGTAAGTTATTTTTGGTTGCATACCAAGTTCCTTAGCCTTTCGGAATATCATATTCCAGGCCCTTCGATCTTTTAATGTGGATGCTGCCAGATCCTGGGTGATCCTTATTGTGGCTCCTTGATACTTGAATTGGGTTTTTCTAGCCGCTTGCAATATTTTTTCTTTCATCTGAGGGTTCTGGCATTTGGCCACTATATTCCTTGGTGTTTTGATTTTAGGATCCCTTTCAGTGGGTGATCGATGAATCCTTTCAATGTTTATTTTTTCCTCTGTTCCTATGACTTCTGGGCAGTTCTCTTTGATGATTTCCTGGAAGACAGTGTCCAGGCTCTTTTTTTCATCATGTTTTTCTGGGAGTCCAATGATTCTCAGATTGTCTCTCCTGGATCTGTTTTCCAGGTCTGTTGTCTTCCCCAGAAGGTATTTCACATTTTTCTCCATTGTTTGATTTTTTTGGATTTGCTTGACTGATTCTTCTTGTCTCCTCGAGTCATTCAATTCCACTTGTTCAATTCTGATTTTCAGTGAAGTATTCTCTTCACTCACTTTTTTAAAATCTTTCTCTAATTGTCCCATTGAGTTCTTTTGTTCTGTGGAATTTTTTTCCATTTCGCCAATTTTGTTTTTTAGAGAGCTGTTTTCTGTTTCCAGTTCACTAATCCTATTTTTCAAGGATTTTACTTCTTTATCCACTCTCTCTTTAACTTTCTCCAGGCTCTTTTGCCAAGCCTCCCTCTCCTTTTCCCAAGCCTCACTCTGCTTTCCCCATTTTTCTTCTAGCTCCCTTGTGAGAGCCTTTTTAATCACTTCTATGAGGTTCATCTGTGCTGAGGAACAGACAATCTCCTCCTTTGGGGAATCACCTGGGGACTGCCTGTTTTTAGTCTCCTCAGGATTTAGAGTCTGCTCTCTATCTGTGTAGAAGCTGTCAAGGGTTAAAGTCCTCTTCAGCTTCTTGCTCATTCTGTCTATTAATCAGAGACAAACTACCAAAGAAAAACAGAAAAAACTGGAGTCTTTCTTTGGGGGGGGGCTGGGTGTGTTATCGAGCTTCCTCTACAGACTGCAGGGGGCAGCAGTGAGGCACTAGCAGGACTGTGCTGCGCCTGCGCTCTGAGATCCCAGAGCGTGCTGAATCACTGAGGGGGGGGAAGGGGGGGGCGGCCAGGTCCTGAGAGACTCCAGCTGTTTGGGGTTGTGTTCTTCAGCCCCGGTGTTTTTAGCTTCTCTGCTGGGCTGTTGATTTGCTGCTGGAGGAAAGTATCCAAACCTGTAGCGAAGCTCTCCCCGCAGAAACGGCTACGATCACTCTCCACCCCCTCTCCAGTCTGCTCCCGTGCTCTCACTGCCGCTGCCCTCAGCCTGCGCCCGATCTAAAACCGCCCCAGCCCTCCAGTAAAGACAGACCTTTCTTGGCGGATCTCAAGGATGGCTTCTCTTGGTAACTTTTTGTGGGTTTTTTTCAGTCAAGCATTGATTCAGAGGCTTGTAATGAAGTGGATAGTGAGAGAAAGCGCGGAGCTTATGCAACTGTGAGCCTCCTCTCCGCCATCTTAACCGGAAGTCTAAAATCCATTTTCAAAAAGCCAGAGAAATGCCTACTAAGACATCTTTTACTTATTGGCATTTTGTTCTAAGATGGAAGTTGAGCCATGCATGAAAGTTATGTATCCAAATTACATTTCTGTATTGTATAAAATGTTATCTATATTATTTAAACACTTTAAAAGTCAGTTAGGAACACATATGAACTTTGAACTAGACTATAAAATATAATAAATATAAGATAAATATTTTCTTTTATATTTTCCTAGAATTAAGAACTTGAAGAAACTTCAGAAATAAACAATCCTGAATATTTCAGATAAAGAAAAGGGGCCAAGAATGCATAGGTAATAAAAAACTCAGACAAATTCAAATCTAGTTCTTTTTATTCTGGGCACAATACTCTTTCTATTATATCATGCTACCTTTTAAAAGCATTGAATTGTTAAAAGTATTGATTTGTTAAAAGTTGATTTTCCCTTCATTCTGTAACTCTTTCTCCTAGGTTCTTACCTAACGGTTTGCTTGCTGATTTCATGCACTTAGGTATTATTTTGCATTTTATATATATATATATATATGTCAATATGAAAATTTCTCCCACTAGACTATAAGCTCTATGAGGGTAGTAATTCTGTCTTAGGTAAACTTTCTCTTTATCTCAGTTTTTAGGACAGGGCTCTTAATATATAAAGGTACTTAATAGATATTAAATTTAAATCTTTAAAATTTTAATTTTGAAAAGAAGTAAGTCACACTCAATATGTAATCTTTAAAAGAAAAAAATCTCAGATAAAAAACAAAAATAATATGGTAGAGAGGATTGGAAACAAGAAAAGTCTGCATATAAATCTTGCCTCTTTCACTTTATAGATATGTATCTATAAGCAAATCACTTAACTTTTCTTAACCTCAAAAAATGAGCTAATGTATAGAAAATGTTTTGTAAACCACAAATTGTTAAATAAATTTCAGATATTAATATTGGTTCTTTCAAAGAGACATTTTTCTAGAAGGAAAGTTTTTATCAAAGAAATTGTCAGGATAGTAAAGAAAGAACATAGAAAATAATATTCAGTATTAGAACTTTAAAGAACACAAAATCCAGGAGTTTTTAACCTGAAGTCCATAAATCCCTAGGCTCAGTACATTTCAAGGAGTCTCTAAACTTTGAGGGGAAAAATAAATCTCTATTTTTCACTTACCTCTAACTTAAATTTAACATTTCCTTCAGTTATTTAAAAACATGATCTTCAGCAGAGATCAATAGGCTTTACTCAACTGCCAAAGGGATGGATGATCCGCCCCCTCCAAAAAAAAGGTTAAGAACTGCTTATCTAATTCAACCTCCTCATTTTATAGATGAGGAAATTGAGATTCTAAAGGATATCCTTGCCTAATGTTCCACAACTAATAAGTATTAGAGATAGCATGATGAGATATATGTTTTTCTGATTTTAAAATTCAGGAAAGAATTAAGGTTATTTCCTTTAAGACTACTCATTAAAATTAATAAGAAATTACCACACCCAATTAAGATTTCCTTTGCTTTTCTTCTGTTTTCTCTTATTTTTCTTATATGCAGAGAGGCAGTATATGATACAGTGATCAGGGCACTGGATTTGAAATGAAAACATTTCTTTTTTGAATCTAGATTTTGTTACTTACCATATATGTGATATTGGGCAAACCCTACCTTTCTAGACTTACTTTTTTTCACCTGTAGAATATGGAGTTTCTACTAGATGGTCTCTATGGTACCTTCCATCTCTAGAGCTATGATTTTACACATTTTTCACAATAACTCTTTTAAAGTTAAAGGTTTTAATAAACTGGAAAACATTTTTACAGTCAAAGGTTCTGATAAAGGCCTCATTTCCAAAATATATAGAGAATTGACTCTAATTTATAAGAAATCAAGCCATTCTCCAATTGATAAATGGTCAAAGGATATGAACAGACAATTCTCAGATGAAGAAATTGAAACTATTTCTAGCCATATGAAAAGATGCTCCAAGTCATTATTAATCAGAGAAATGCAAATTAAGACAACTCTGAGATACCACTACATACCTGTCAGATTGGCTAAGATGACAGGGAAAGATAATGTGGAATGTTGGAGGGGGTGTGGGAAAACAGGGACACTAATACATTGTTGGTGGAATTGTGAATACATCCAGCCATTCTGGGAACAATTTGGAACTATGCTCAAAAAGTTATCAAACTGTGCCTACCCTTTGATCCAGCAGTGTTTCTACTGGGCTTATACCCCAAAGGGATACTAAAGAAGGGAAAGGGACCTGTATGTGCCAAAATGTTTGTGGCAGCCCTATTTGTAGTGGCTAGAAGCTGGAAAATGAATGAATGCCCATCAATTGGAGAATATCTGGGTAAATTGTGGTATATGAATGTTATGGAATATTACTGTTCTGTAAGAAATGACCAGCAGGATGAATACAGAGAGGACTGGCGAGACTTACATGAACTGATGCTAAGTGAAATGAACAGAACCAGGAGATCATTATACACTTTGACAACGATATTGTATGAGGATGTATTCTGATGGAAGTGGCTTTCTTCGACAAAGAAATCTCACTCAGTTTCACTTGATCAAGGATGGACAGAAGCAGCTACACCCAAAGAAAGAACACTAGGAAATGAATGTAAACTGTTTGCATTTTTGTTTTTCTTCCCAGGTTATTTTTTACCTTCTGAATCCAATTCTTCCTGTGCAACAAGAGAACTGTTTGGTTCTCCACACATATATTGTATCTAGGATATACGATGACATATTCAACATGTATAGGACTCTTGCCATCTGGGGGAGGGGGGTGAAAGGAGGAAGGGGAAAAGTCGGAACAGAAGTGAGTGCAAAGGATAATGTTGTAAAAAAATTATCCAGGCATGGGTTCTATCAATAAAAAGTTATAATAATTTAAAAAAAAGAATTATAAAAAAAGAGGAAAAAATAAAATTAAAGGTTTTTTATTTTTCTCAGTTCTATATAAAACAATTTTTACATTTGTTTTTAAATTTTTGAGTTCCACATTCCCATCTCCTCCTATAAAGAGGGCCTAAAATGAAGTTGAGCAAACTATTTCGATAAAAGTCATGTTGCAAAAGAAAACATAGATCTTCCTCCACAAAAAAAAAAAAAAACCTCAAGAAAAAAAGAAGTTTAAAAAATATGCTTCAGTGTGTATTCAGACACAATCAGTTCTTTCCCTGGGTATGGATAGTATTTTTTACCATAAGTCTTTCAGAGTAGTCTTGGATAATTATATTACTGACAATAGCAAAGTCATTCACAGCAGATCATCCCACAACTTTACTATTACTATGTACACTACTATATAAATGTCACTTTGCTTGAGATTTTTCTAATAGCATCCTGCTCACAATTTTTTAAAGAACAATAATACACAATAAGTCTTTAATAGATACAGTAAAAGTACTAAGGTGTTCATTTAACATATGAAGAAAATGAGAATTAAAGTAGGAAAATGACTTTCTAAGGGAAACTTGCTTATATTTAACTTGATCACACACACACACAAAATCTTCTGACTCTTAAGTCAGTGTTCTTCCAAGTGACACCAGGATTTTTTTTGGAAAATAATTCTTCATTAAAGAAACCTTTACAGATAAGTAGGTTTGTAAACAATTTCTCTTATCATAATATAGAATGTACTCATCGACATGTTAAATTATATACATATTAAGATGTTAATATAACACGTTACTTACATTTTTAAATGTTGGTATAATATTTTATATAAATGTGAGCTATTATGTACAAATTTGTATTTGAATCCTAATGCTCTTATATTTTGCAAAGCTCTTCCACCTCACCTCCTTTTCTTCTCCATTCATATACAAAACTTCTCAAATGAGTGGCCTATAGTCGCTGTTTCTACTTACTTATAATTCATTCTCATCTTTTTCTGTGATGTGGGAGAGGGAATTTCTAAACCTGTGATTTTTATCAGTGTAGAGAATACTTGGTCAGGAAATTGCCTTTATGAGAGTATATTGGTAACTGTTGAACAATTTACCATATATGCTTAGAGGACTTCTGGCACTGAGAGATTACATGATTTATCTAGGTTCACATAACTTGTATGCTTTATCAATAGAAATCGAACCCAAACCTTCTTGACACTAAGGCCAACTCCCTATCTTCTCAAACTCCCCCTCCTCCAATCATATACAAGTAGAATGCTAGAGCTGGAACTTGGTAGGTCATCAAGTACCTCCTTCAGATGTAAGACAACTGAGGCACTGAAAGGAAAAAATAATTGATTCAAAAAAATATAAAAATAACTAATGTTTATTTATCACTTACTATGTGTCAGACTCTATTATATGTTTTGCCATTATGATCTCATTTGATCCTCTTAACTACATTGGGATATAACTAGTATCATTCCTATTTTACAATTGAGAAAACTAAGATGATATGGAATCAAGTGAATTGCCCTGGATCATATAACTAATAAATATCTGAGGCCTGATTTGAATTCAGATTTTCCTGATTTCAGGCCTGGAGATCTATCTACCATGCCACTTTAAAAAGATTTCTAATCTAATCTAATCTAAAGTGTAAATATATGCAATAGTAGCAAAAACACTAAGTTTACAGTCAGAGTGACTGATTTTGAATTAAAACTCTGCTCCTGATAAGTCAATCTTTCTGGACATAATTTTCTTCATATGGAAAATAAAGGGATGGGCTATATTCTCTTCAAGGTCTAAATCTATAATCTTATTACCTCTCTACCAGCCCTTCAAGTACTTATTCATCTATATTTGAAGACCTCTAGGGGTATCTGACTATCTCTTTAAGGTAGCTCATTTCATTTTTGATAACTTTAATAGTTAAGAAGATTTTTCCTCCTCTCAAATAGAAATCTATTCCCCCCATTGGCCCTGTGGGGCCAAGAATAAAAACCCAAAATATAGGGCAACTTGAATTCTTCTATATAAAGAATTAAGATTATTTTTAAACCTACATTTAACCTGCACACTTTGATTCCCTACCAGCGCATTTCACCTCAGACAACCATCTCATGAGAAAAGGCAAACAAACTGTGAGTGAAGATGACATAGGTGCTGACCTGTTAGAGGCTCTGAATAGCTTTTGCTTGTATTTAAATAAAACCTAATTTTATTTTTATGTAAAAAATACCTGTTTATATCTTAAGATAGCATTTTTAAATCTATTTTATTTATATTCACATCTACATTCTCTCCTTCTCACATCTCCCTCCACAATGAAAAAGCAAGAAAGATTTTTGCATTCTTAGTCAATACTATCAGGAGGAAGTAACATGTTTCATCATAAGTCATCCATCTGGTGTTGTCTTTTATTGTGTTGATCAGACTTCCAAAGTCTTTAAGTCTTTCACTGCTTTTTTTGTATATGCAATATTTTGGTGTATATGTATGTGTGTGTGTGTGTGTGTGTGTGTGTGTGTATATATATATATATATACACACACACATATATATTTTTTTTGCATATATATATATATATATATATATATATATATATATGCAAAATTATCTTAGTTCTACTGACTTTTTCCCCAAGTTTTTCAGGAAGTATACCCTTCATCATTTCTTATAGCAATATGGTATTCCATCACATTCATATATCATAACTTACTCAACCATCACCCAAATTGATGGGTAAATTCTTAACTTTTAATTTTTTGACAGCACAAAAAGAGCTAATTGCTGCAATATACTACTAGTAAAAACAGTTTGCTAGAGGTAGCCATACTTTTGACACATGTAGAGTGTTACAAAGTCTTACATTTGTTGTCAATGAAAATTGCAAGGTAAAGGACAGAATTTCTAGCAAAGAATTGGAGGGAGAAGATGCCTAGCCACAGCTCCTCTTATCTTTCTGTTTTTACCTTATCAGACCCATTTATTTAGCTGGCAAGATTCAGAGGATTATAGAGACCTATTCAAATGCTGTCCCTAAAATGGTTTGAAAGATGACACAGATTGGTAAGCATATCACTGCTCTCAGGAAGATGCTAGAATCTTCACAAGACAAAGAAATTGAATTTTAGTTGTGATGTAAATTGTGTTCCCTTTAACCTCTGGGGGGAAGTCTGAAACTGTGTCCTGTTTAATCTATGGGGGAAGGGTGATTTGGGGTCTCAAGCTCTCCCCTGGGAAAAGCACACCTTTTTTAAACAACACCCTTTCCAAGTTAAATGGTCTCATGCAATTGAAGATCTTGGCCAGGGGCATAATCACCACCCTCTATTGAATTGGAGATTAGTCCCTGGGAGCAGTTGCTCCCATCTTGGGGCCTAAGAAAACCTCAAAAAACCCTCAGAAGGCTAAATAAAAGGCAATTCTGAACCCTGAATCATTGCAGAAGTCCTAATAGGACCTTGCCTACTAAGAAAGTTATCTTCCTAGCAAGCTGTCTTCTTGATGTAAATAAACCCTATTATTTGCCACAAACTTTGTCCCTGTATTCATTGGGGTTTGCGAATTCTTTTGCAAAGCCTACCACTGGCTAAGAGGATCCCATTGCAGTTAGGGGATCTCTTACCCTTAATTCTCACACTTCATCATTTGATGATCTCATCAATTGGGCATGGCTCACTTTTTAATAAAGTAAAAATTTATGGAACCTAGGAAAGTTAGCAGCTACCAGGGGTGGGGGAGAGGAAAAGAGAAGGTTGTGGTTTATTTATTCTCTATGTAGGGGTAGCAATGGAGGGTGACTGTGGAGTGGAATGTAAGGTGACAAGGTAGAAACTTCTCAAAAGCATCCCCTTATCAGGAAATACAATAGAAGCATTAAGCCTGAGCCTTGTGAGTCTCTCAAAAAATACTGAAAAGCTACTTAAAAAGGTATTTCTTTTTCCAGCTTGCTCCTTCTCTGCAGCATATTCTTGGCCAGAATGTGATGTTTAGGAGCTTCTTCACTACACTTCAATTTTTATTCTCTTATTTTTATTTATTTAATCTCCCCCTTCTCAAATAAAATCTTACTTCATAATTGGAATGATATGGTGTAGATGAATGCAAATGCAATGCATATTGAGAGAAAAACACTATGGGTAGCAGAAATGTCCCCTACATATAAGGCAGGTCATCTAGTCATTACTTAGATGTAAAAGAAGAGAAATATTTTTTGCTTATTTCAAAGCTTACCAAGTTTATAAATAATCATTGTATCCAAATAGCAAGTCCAATCCCAAATAATGAAAATGATAAAGGGAATCATTAAAATCATGGTTCCAGGACCCTAAAACAAAACTAAACAAAATTAAAACAAGGATGACGTTTTTAGGACAAGTAAGATATGAATAAAAGAGGAAACCTTTATAATACTAAGTCAGAATGGCATTTGCAACACAGATTTCAATCCTGATAGTAAGGTAGATAAAAGTACAAATGAAAGAATAAAGGTTTGTGTGGTCTAATGAGCTAGACAACTAATGTAAGTTCCAAGAATAATTAATATGTATGGCTCAGATTATAAGGTACTAATATACCTCTTTTTCACACTATACTACCATAAATCTCATCTGTCTCCTTCTAGAACCTTGGACTCTCTTCCTGGGAAGCTGAGCTGTGTCAGTTCTTGCCTCATTTTTTTCTGAACCTGGCTTCTACTCTGCTTCTCAGAAATCTCTAAAACAAACTTTTATAGACATACTTCCCCACCTGTTTTTCAGGGGTTTTTTTTAATGTGTTATCTTCTTTTTAAAATTTATACTTCTCTGTTGGTAGAATTGTGAACTGATCCAACCATTCTGGAGAGCAATTTGAAACTATGCCCCCAAAACCATCCCATTGTATAAACCCTTTGACCCAACAAAATTGCTTTTGTGTCTTTACCAAAAAAGCTCAAATAAAAAGAAACTTTCTACATAAAATATTTATAGCAACTCGTTTAGTAGTGCCAAAGAATTGGAAACTGAGGAGATGCTCATCAGCTGATGAATGACTGAACAAGTAGTGATAAATTATTGTAAAAAATATTACTGATGCATAAGAAATGATGCTTGTAGTATGTAGTATCTAATATTTGATAAACCCCCCCCAAACTCTAACTTCTGGAATAAGAATTCACTATTTGACAAAAATTTCAGGGAAAACTGAAAAATAATATATCAGAAACCTGTCATGGACCTACATCTCACACCTCATACTAAAGTAAGGTTAAAATGGGCACATGATTTGGACATAAAGACGATGCCATGAACAATTTGGGTGTGCAAAGGATAATTTACCTTTCAGATCTTTGGAGAAGGGATGGATTTATGACCAAAGAAGAACTAGAGAACATTATATAAGATAAAATGGACAATTTTTATTATATTAAATCAAAAAGGTTTTGCACAACAAAATTAACACAAACAAGATTCAAAGAAAGTATAAAGCAGGGGAAAAAAATTTACAGCTAGTATTTCTGATAAAGGTCTCATTTCTAAAATATATAAATAACTATCAAATTTATAAGAATGAAAGTCATTCCCCAACTGACAAATGGTCAAAGGTTATGAACAGACAGTTTTCAGATGATGAAATTAAAGCCATCTATAATCATATGGGAAAATGCTCTAAATTAGTATTGATTAGAGAAATGCAAATTTAAACAACTCTGAGGAACTACATTACACCTCTCAGATAGGCTAAGATGACAGGAAAAGAGATAAGGATAAATGTTGGTGGGAATGTAGGAAAATTATTGCATTGTTGAAGCATTATGAAATGATCCAACCAATATGGAAAGCAATCTGAAACCATGCCCAAAGGACTATGGAATGTATGTAGCAACACTTTTTGTGGTTGCAAAAAATTGGAAAATGAGTAGATGCTCATGAATTGGGAAATGGTTGAACAAATTGTGGTGTATGAAGGTAATGGAATATTATTATTCTATAAAAAATGATGAACAAGCTGATTTTAGAAAGCCTGGAAAGATTGACATGAACTGATGCTGAGTGAAATAATCAGAACCAGGAATGCATTGTACACAATAACAAGAAGAATGTGAAATTATCAACTATGAAAGACCTGGTTGTTCTCAGTGTTTCAGTGATCCAAAGTAATCTCAATAAACTTTGAACAGAAAATGCCATCAACAACCAGAAAAAAGAACTAAGGGGACTGATTATAAATCAGACATAACAAAGATGTTATGTCTACTTCTTTTTCTGTTTTTTTTTTTAATTTTTCCTACAATTTTTCCCTTTTGCTGTGCTTCTTCTGTCCCACCATGATTCATTAAAGCAATGCATATTAAAAAATAAATTTTAAAAATGATCTTAGCTGGGAGAAAGGGAAAGGAAGGGTAGAACCAAGATGATAGAGAGGAGATGCAATTTTATCTAAACTCTCCCTGATGCCCCTAAAACCAATACCAAATCAAGCCTCTGAACTAGTCTTGGAGTGATAAAACCCCCAAGTATTTGAAGTGTAACAAATTTCCAGGAAAAGATATTTTGGAAGAATTTCAGAAAAGATCTGTTTCATTCAGTCATGGAGGGAGATGGATGAGTGCAGGCACAGTGCAGAGACCTAGGCAGGGGAATATGATAGGAGGAATCTACAGCAGTGTTGGCTATTCTATCATGGTTGCAAGCCAGTAGATCAGCATATTAGCTGTAAAACATCCAATATAAATACAAAAGGCAAATAGTGAGCCCCAGAATCACAGAATAATTTGGGACCTGGCCACCCTCATTCAGCACCAGAAATTAGTCAACAGCTACCCAGCATAGTGACTGTCATCTGTAGAGGAAGCTTGAACAATCTCTCCTTTGCCATAAAAGCAGACCTAGCCTTTCAAAAAAATGAGCAAAAAAGTTAAAAAAAAAAAAAAAGCCCTCTGACATACTCTCCTTCTAGGACTTCTGGCAATCTTTTACAACACAATGTTGATTTATATTGTTTGTTATACCGTTAATCGGGTGAATAATTCATGTTTGTTGCACCACATCAAGCCTGCACTGACTGTGGGGAGAGTCATCACTAATAGCCTCTGCGTTGTTGCTATGTGCTTGTGTAATACTTCCCATGCTGATGGGTTTATGCATAATAAGACCCTTGAGCCCAGAAACCTGCTAGCAACCCCCACTTCCCTTTGGTGCTTTTCATCTCCCTTCCTGAGATGTCAGGGAGGGCGTGATTATCTCCTTTTTAGTGCTTTCACCTCCCTTCCTGAGAAGTCAGGGGGGTTGTGATCACCTCCTTTTCGATGCTTTCACCTCCTTTCCTGAGAAGTCAGGGAGGATGTGATCACCTCCCCTTGGGGGCTCTGACCTCCCTGAGGAGGAGCCCTCTCTCTGAGGCAAGGCAAGAGAGAATATATTTTCCACTTGGCTTGCTGGTCGCAGAAGAGAGTTCAGCTGGACTGGAGAGGAGCACTCTGGTGCAGACAGAGAGCACTTTGAGAGATTTCACCGGAATGACATGAAGAGTGGAGCTGGCTGGAGGCTGAAGAAAACAGAGGCAGAAGCAAAGGACAAAGTGGCAAGAGCTCTTGGAACCAAGCAGAGAGATAGGCCTCTAAGCTAACCAGGCTATATTGAGATAATAAAAGATCTGAACTTTTATCACCTGGCTGCGTTTTGAGAAGAAAAAGCTCACCACATTTGAACCTGTGTTCAAAAACAAAAGAAAGCAGGAGATGTAATGGGCTGAGGCTTGAGCTGATGCACTGATGTCCCAAGCACATGAGGCTAAATAGTAATTGGACCATACTCTATTAATATATAAGCTTGGAGAAAGAATGGCCCACTCTTTGTGCAAGTCCTGATGTGTTGTATAGGAAATGATTCTGATGGGTGGAGGCAGGGGAGTGATAGCTTTTTTTATTACAACTTTTTATTGACAGTTCATATGTAATTTTTTTACATTATCCCTTGCACACACTTCTGTTCCAAATTTTCTCTTCCCTACCTCCACCCCCTCCCCTAGATAGCAGACTGTCTTATACATGTTAAATATGTTATAGTATATCCTAGATACAATATATGTGTGCAGAACCCAACAGTTTCCTTGTTGCACAAGAAGAATTGGATTCAGAAGTAAAAATAACATGAGAAGAAAAACAAAAATGCAAACAGTTCACATTCAGACTGCAGGGGCAGCAGTGAGGCACAACAGGACAGCAATGGCTGTGGTGCATCTGTGCTCTGAGAGTGTGCTGAAGCACTCTGGGTGGATATGGCTAGGTCCCAAGAGACTCTAACTTTTCAGGGTAATTGTCTTTACCCCCTGTGTTTATATCTTCTCTGCTGATCCACTGGTTTGCTGCCAGGGCAAAGTAGCCACACTGTGGTAAAATTCTCCTCGCAGAAAAGCCTGAGATCACACCCCACTCCCCTCCAGTCTGCTCAGTGTGAGCTGCCTACCTTACTGTCACTCTCTGCTGTGTTGCTGTTGCCTGCCTTCAGTCTGTACCCAATCTAACCATACCCACCTGCAAGCAAAGGAAGACCTTTTCTGGTGAATTTCAAAGATATCTTCTGTTGGTAATTATTTGTGGGTTTTTTTTTTCAATCAAGCACTAATTCCGAGGCTTGTCATGAAATAAATTATTCTGAGAGAAAAGACGGAGCTTAAAAAGATGGCCATCTTGCCCAGAAATCCCCCATAGATAGCTTTTATGTTGTTTGTTATATTGGACACTGTTTGTTAATTGTGCATTACTTTTATGATTTGAGTTTCCTCATCCTTATTTAAATCAAAGTTCTGATAAGTAATAAACTTGTACCTCTCCTCTTTAAGACTATGCCTTTAAGAATAATGTGAATTTCAAACCTAGATTTATCTTACATAGGCTTACTTGATGCTCTTAAATTTTGTCACTCTTGTCTATTTTTATAAGTCAAATGAATGTTATTTTGGCTACAAATTCTTAAAATTTCTAATTTCCTTCACAATTTTCCTTGAGTTCCCTAGTTAGTTTTCTTTCACCATTCAATTTGTCACATAAACATAGAAAGAAGTCAGCTTGCTTTTTGTTTTCTTCTAGCAGATATAAACTTCATGAGGGTAAAAAACCTGTTTTCTTAGGGAGCTTTTTTTTTTGTCTTTGTATCTCCAGCAGCTACCCTATGACTTGTATACAGTGCTTATTGATCACTTGAAATCAACCTTCTTGGCCAGTCCTAAAGACAATCATTTTAGATGGATTTTATTATGTTTGGAAGATTTGTCCACAGCATTTCCACGGTCTTACTAAATAACTTATCTTGTCTTCCCTCTCCCTCTAAAAAATATTAAAGTTGCTTCCTTCATCATACTTTCCCCTATATACTTCCATAGGATTTAAAGAAAATAAGACTTGAAGATTAAATATTTTTGCTGTAACTTCTGAAGCCAGTAACTCAAATTTTTCTTCTTTAGTAATTCACAGAATATTTCATACTTTGTGGAAGGCAGATCTTTGTATATTTAAGAAACAAGTGATTATGCTATCTTTGCACAGTCAGGATACCATGGCCATTAAAGTTATAACTCACCAGGCAGGCAGTGCCTCTAATACATGGTAAACAGGTGGGTTGTTTTTTGTTTTTGTTTTTGTTTTTGTTTTTGCCAAGTTCCTTTTATTCCTTTTAATCTTTCCTTTAAATGTATGCCTGAGTTGGGTTAACAATATATGTCATAGAATGCTAGTGTGTGGGTATGACTATTTGTTTGATTAAGTAGTAGTGGTTGCTCTGAGCTGAGTTTATGTTTATGCAAGAATATTATCGTTACTAATATTAGCATTATATCTTCTAAATATTAATAGAATTGTCCAATATTGGATGTATGGATTTTGATAGATTTTTGGGATTAAATAATAGGTGAGTTTAAGCTTTAATGCTTTCTTAATTGATGGCTGCTTTTAGGCCTACAATGTTTTTGTATGTGTCTCATTATCCTCTAAGGAAGTTTGTTTATGTGTCAGAAGAGTTGTCCCCCTTTTGAGTAGCATTTAAATTTGTTACGTTTGTTAGTGCTTGAGTTAAATTTAAAGTTGAACTTATATTCGTTTTTTGAACAACCAGCTATCATCAAGTTTGATAGGCTTTTCACCCCTATTGTAAAATCATCTTACTATTTTGCCACATAGACGAGTTCATTCTGACAACTGTTCTACAATAGCTCACTTAATTTCAGGAAAACGGGCTTTAATTCTTTTTGTCCAGTTTGACTGGCTAAATCATTATGCAAAAGGTATAAAGTTTAATCTTTGCATTTTGTTGCTTGCAGGTATAGGAATCTTTCAAAGTTTCCTTGCCATACTGTCGTTATCATACCTATAGATTGATCTATTCTATCACCTATACTAAGATGAATGAATGTTTTGAAGTGTGTGGTAAATAATTTAATTTCTTAGATGTAGAATTAGGTCTTGCTCAAAATGGTCAGGGTTAGCTGAAATCTTTTAGGTGTAAGCTAAATTTTTTTATTTAAGTAATCCAAGTGCATTTTCCAGTACACTTACCAAGTTAAGACTTTTCTCCTCTTTGTGGTGTACTCTTATTAAATATGTGAAGTTACTTTGTTGAGGAGGGTGATGGGCAGTGTGTGCACCCTATTGCCTATTTCAATTAAGCTCTCTATTCTTAATTTACAACTAAATCCTCCTTCATATCTTTATTTCAATAGACATTTCATTGTGTTCTAAGATAGAAACTTCCCCCTCCATATGCTACACCTTGACCTAACGTTTTTATTGTTTCATGATTTTGCTCACTTTGGGACCTTATTTGGGTGAGTTGATGATGGCAGTATATAGACTGATAAGCGAGAAGGGGTGAGGTATATCGGGGTTTATCAATTATATAACAGGCTCTTGTAGGAGGATCTAGGTCACCGCCAAGTCCTTTGAGTTTTAAGCATTGGCTAGTAGTTCTCTGGTGAGTAATCTTCTTATTTAATTACCTCAGTTCATAGTTAAACATAGTGGGATCTCTTATCCCAGTTTGTGCCTTAGCTTTAGTATCTTCAGCAGGGGTAAAGTCACTTAAGTTTGGTATTTTAATGTCAACTAGGGCGTATTACAACACAGTTGAGTTTTAACCTTATTGGGTGAATGTTATGCCACTTATGACAATTTTATGTTATTCTCCAGTTTTCAAAATGTAGGTATATAGACAAGTGGATACATATAAAAATTTAGGGAAAATAAATTGTAAAAACAAAATAGTAGAAGAGTGTACCATTTTGTAGAGGGAGGGAATGGAAGGTATACTCAAGACTCAGTATGATTGATGAGATAATGATTCTTTAGCTAAGCACATATTTAGTGTGGTACTTAATGTGATGTAATGATATAATGTTCTACAGATGATGTCTGCTTAGTGTACTGAAGTATTTAAGCACTGGGACAACTGAGAACTCTCTCTCAGCCACAAAGAGAAGAGAAGACTCCAGACTCCAGATTCCAGACTCTCATCTTTGACCAGCCATGTGATAGCTCTCCTGCCTCCTTCATTCCTCCACTAAGACTAAGGACTTGAGCTGATCCCAACGTCCTCCAGAGAGCTAGCCCAGACATTATATCACTTCTGTTTTAGGAAATATTATTCCAGGTATTAAGATAAATATATTTAAGAAGAAGTGACAACCTAAAATAAAATTTTCAAAATCAATTTGGCCAGATACTTTAAAGAAAATGAAATCTACTAACAAAACTCATTAATGCATATTTTTCTCAGTCATTGCTACAACTCATTGGGAAAACCTAGATTAGCCATAGGCAGAACAATAAGAGGAATATGAATATTTTTGCAAACAAAACACAATGTAATAATCAAGGCTATAGAATTTCTGACTTTCCTTCAGCTTGTCTTTTCCCTCTTCTTCTGGGAATGGCTCCTTCTGGAAAGCTCACTAGCATCAAACAATAAAATGATATTTATTAAGGTACTGTGTAAGGGACTAGAAACACAAAAACAAAAATGAAGCAGTCCTAAACAAAGAAGAACTTGCGTTCAATTGGCAAAAACTACATACATGTGGATAAGGAAATAAAGAATAGATGCAAAGTAATTTGATATGAAAATGAATGAATAGGAGAATATAGGAAAGCTCTCCATATTGGAAGTGGTACTTGAGTTTGAAGGAAGACATGGGTTTAAGTAGAGAGGTAAGATGAATGGTAAAGGTTGAATTCCAGAAATGGAAGAGAGATTATAAAAACCATTATAAGGTAGATCAAAATACCTTATAGTGAGAAAAATTTTTATGATTCATATCTAAGACAGAATGTCAAAAACAAAATAAAAAAAACTCCATGAAAGTATGATGTTTTGTGGATACATACTCATCATCAATTCATTTTAAAATGTCAGCTTTATAAAAGCAAGATTAAAACTGTACTGCTAACAAATAAAAACTATGGGACCATTTTTCAGGATATACATCAAACAATGTGTACACAAACACACACACACACACTTATACAAAGTGTTAGAAGAATGTTTATGGGAAAGAGATTTTTAAAGAATCTTTAAATTGAGGGGTGGAGCCAAGCTGGTGGAGAGGACACACATCTCTATCTAAGCTCTTCTTTACCCTCAGACAACTTTTTATGAAACAGCCTCAGAATTACTGCTTGACAGTCAAACTCCACGAATATTGGGAGTACAACACATTACCAACAGAAGATAATCTCGAAATTCACCTGAAAAGGTATGTTTCTGCTCACAGATGGGGATGGCTAAGCCAGGCACAGCATCAGGCAAGTAGGCACTGAGAGTACAGAAAAGAGCTCACATGAGTAGACTGGAAGGGGGTTGGGGGTAGTCTCAGACAGGGGAAAATTTATGGTAAAGTTCCATACTGTTCTTGCAGCAAGTCAGTAGATCTGTAAAAAAGCTATAAATACAGGGGGTAAAGACTATAACTCCAAAATGTGGCCACACCCACCCAGCACCAGAGAGACTCAGCACAATCCCAGTGGGCAACCACTGATCACAGTGCAGATGCTAACCATAGCATAGATGTTAATCCAAGTGCAGACCATGATCCCAGCAAGCCATTGCTATCCCACTACTGCTTCACTGCTATTTCCTGTTGTCTGTGGAGGAAGTAACACCATATTATCCCAAAAGAATACTGCAGTTTTGTTTGTTTTTTTCCAAAATGAGTGAAAAGGCAAAGTGGGCTCTAACTATAGCTTCTATACTGAAAGAGAGCAGACTTCAAACCCTAAGGAGACTAAAAGCAGATTGTCTACAGATGAAGCCCCAAATGATGATGTAACCTGGTTCCCATCACACAAGCCTCTCATAGAAGAAATTTAAAAGATTCTTTAAAAAAAAAGAGCGAAAGAAAAATGGGGAAAGGAAAGGGAAGCTTTTCAAGAAGGTCTGGATAAGTCATGTTACTCTTTAAAAGATAGAGTGGATAAAGAAATAAACTCCCTGAAAAAGAGAATTGGTGAATTGGAAAAATAAAATAGCTCTCTAAAAAATAAAATTGGCAAAATGGAAAAAAAATTCCTTGGAACAAAACAATTCATTTAAAAATTCAATTTAAAAAGGAAATGAAGAAAATAATTCATAAAAAATCAGAATTGAACAAATGGAAATGAATGACTTGAAACACCAAGAATCAGTCAAGCAAAACAAATAAATGAAAAAAATAGAAAAAAATACTAAATACCTACTTGGGGAAATAACTGTCCTGGAAAATAGATGTAGAAGAGATAATCTAAGGATTATTGGACTTCCTGAAAAATCATGATGAAAAAAAGAGTCAAGACACTATTTTTCAGGAAATCATCAAAGAGAACTGCCCAGATATTATAGAAACAGAAGATAAAATAGACATTGAAAGAATTCATTGATCACCTACTGAAAAAGATCCCAAAATCAAAACTACAAGAAATATTGTGGCTAAATTCCAGAACAATCAGACAAAGGAAAAAATGCTAAAAGCAGCCAGAAAACAACAACAACAACAACAACTCAAATTCAGAGGAGCCACAATTAGGATTACTCAGGATCTAGCAGTGTCCACATTAAAGAATCCAAGGGCCTGGAATCTGATATTCCAAAAGACTAAGGAACTTGATATGCAGCCAAGAATAAGTTAGCCAGCCAAATTGAACATTTTATTCCAAGGAAGATGATGGATACTCTATGAAATAGGTGTATTACATCTATTTCTGATGAAAAAAATGGACCAAAACAAAATAGTTTGACCTCCAAATACAGGACTCAAGAGAAAGATAAAAAAAGGTAAAAAAAAAAAATGGGGAAAAGAGTACATGTATAATTTGGTTTTCCTATTATAATATAAAAAAGAATCCAGAGGTACAAAGGAAATTGTACAAGAAAAAGGCAAAAGAAACCTCTTACATCTGAAGGAAAGAAGAAAGGAGGATGAACACAGTGTGAATCTTACTGTTATCAGAATTGGCTCAAAGAGAAAATATTAGACATATTTGATTTACAGAGAAACATCTCCTACTTTATTGAAAAGTGTGAAGGGAAAATTGAAAAAGGAAGGAGTAGGCTAAATACAAGGGTGTGAAATTGTAAGGGTTTAAGAAAAGGAGGGATTCTAAGGGAGGGGAAAGGATCCTAAAGAGGGAGGGCTCTGTGAGAAAAGTGGCTCAAAAGTTTAATACTGGGGAGGGGGATAACGGGGAAAAGAAAGAGAAAAGCATAATCTGAGATTAACAAGATGGCAAGAAATACAGAATTAGTCATTTTAATCATAAATGTGAATAGGGTAAAGTCCTCCATAAAGCAAAGATGGATAGCAGACTGGATTAAAAGTCAAAATTCTGCAATATGTTATTTACAAGAAACACACTTGAAGCAGGGCGATACATACAGATTAAAGGTAAAGCGCTGGAACAGAATCTATTATGCTTCAGTGAAGTAAAAAAAAAAAAAAAAAAAAAAAAAAAAAAAAAAAAAAAAAAAAAAAAAAACAGGGGTAGCCCTCCTGATCTCAGATCAAGCAAAAGCAAAAATTGATCTAATTAAAAGAGAAAAGGAAGGACATTCTATCTTACTAAAGGGTAGCATTTTTAATGAAGCAATATCAATATTAAACATATATGCACCAAGCTATATAGTATCTAATTTCCTAAAGGAGAAGTTGACAGCTGCAAGAACAAATAGACAGCAAACTATAATAGTGGGAAATCTCAACCTTGCACTCTCAGAACTAGATAAATCAAACCACAAAATAAATGAGAAAGAAATTAAAGAGGTAAATAGAACACTAGAAAAATTAGGTATGATAGATCTTTGGAGAAAACTAAATGGAGACAGGAAGGAGTACACTTTCTTTTTCAGCAATTCCTGGAACCTATACAAAACCTGACCATATATTAGGGCATAAAGACCTCAAATTCAAATGCAGAAAGGCACAAATAGTAAATGCATCCTTTCAGATCACGATGCAATAAAAATTACTTTCAATAAAAAGCCAGGGGAAAATAGAAAATTGAAAACTAAATAATCTCATCCTAAAGAACGATTAGGTGAAACAGCAAATCATAGACACAATTAATAATTTTACCCAAGAGAATGACAATAATGAGACATCATACCAAAATGTGTGACATGCAGCCAAAGTGGTAATAAGGGGAAATTTTGTATCTGTAGAGACCTACTTACATAAAATAGAGAAAGAGAAAATCAATGAATTAGGCTTTCAAGCTAGGGGAAAAAATCAAATTAAAAACCCCCAATCAAATACTATTCCACTGATCAACTAGTTTATTTCTTAGTCAATAACTAGTTGATCAGTGGAATAGGTTAGATTCACAGGACAAAATAGTCAATAACTATAGTAATTTAGTATTTGACAAACCCAAAGACCCCACCTTTTGGGATAAGAATTCACTATTTGACAAAAATTGCTGGCAAAATTGGAAATTAGTATGGCAGAAAATAGGTATGAACCCATATTTAACACTGTACACCAAGATAAAATCAAAATGGGTTTGTGATTTAGGCATGAGGAATGAGATTATAAATAAATTAGAAGAACATAGGATAGTTTACCTCTCAGACTTATGGGGGAGGAAGGAATTTGTGACCAAAGAAGAACTAGAGATCAGTATTGATCACAAAGTAAAAAATTTTGATTATATCAAGTTAAAAAGCTTTTATACAAATAAAACTAATGTAAACAAGATTAGAAGGGAAGCAATCAACTGGGAAAACATTTTTACAGTTAAAGGTTCTGACAAAGGCCTCATTTCCAAAATGTATATAGAATTGACTCTAATTTATAAGAAATCAAGCCATTGTCCAATTGATAACTAGTCAAAGGATGTGAACAGACAATTTTCAGATGATGAAATTGAAACTATTTCTACTCATATGAAAAGGTGTTACAAATAATTATTGATCAGAGAAATGCAAATTAAGACAACTCTGAGATACCACTACATACCTGTCAGATTGGCTAAGATGACAGGAAAAGATATTGCTGAATGTTGGAGGGGATGTGGGAAAATTGGGATACTGATGCATCGTTGGTGGAGTTGTGAAGGGATTCACCCATTCTGGAGAGCAATTTGGAATTATACTCAAAAAGTTATCAAACTGTGTATACCCTTTGATCCAGCAGTGTTATTACTGGGCTTATATCCCAAAGAGATATTAAAGAAGGGAAAGGGACCTGTATGTGCCAAAATGTTTGTGGCAGCCCTTTTCTTTCTTTTTTTTTTTTTAATTTTTATTTAATAATTACTTTATATTGACACTCGTTTCTGTTCCGATTTTTTTCCCTCCCTCCCTCCACCCCCTCCCCTAGATGGCAAGCAGTCCTTTATATGTTGGATATGTTGCAGTATATCCTAGATACAATATATGTTTGCAGAACCGAACAGTTCTCTTGTTGCACAGGAAGAATTGGATTCAGAAGATATAAATAACCCGGGAAGAAAAACAAAAATGCAGATAGTTCACATTCGTTTCCCAGTGTTCTTTCTTTGGGTGTAGCTGCTTCTGTCCGTCATTTATCAATTGAAACTCAGGTCTCTTTGTCAAAGAAATCCACTTCTATCAAAATATGTCCTCATACAATATCGTTGTCGAAGTGTATAATGCTCTCCTGGTTCTGCTCATTTCACTTAGCATCAGTTCATATAAGTCTCGCCAGTCCTCTCTGTATTCATCCTGCTGGTCATTTCTTACCGAACAATAATATTCCATAACATTCATATACCACAATTTACCCAGCCATTCTCCAATTGATGGGCATCCATTCATTTTCCAGTTTCTAGCCACTACAAATAGGGCTGCTACAAACATTTTGGCACTGTATGGTCCCTTTCCCTTCTTTAGTATCTCTTTGGGATATAAGCCCAATAGAAACACTGCTGGATCAAAGGGTATGCACAATTTGATAATTTTTTGGGCATAATTCCAGATTGCTCTCCAGAATGGTTGGATTCATTCACAGCTCCACCAACAATGCATTAGTGTCCCAGTTTTCCCACATCCCCTCCAACATTCATCATTATTTTTTCCTGTCATCTTAGCCAATCTGACAGGTGTGTAGTGGTATCTCAGAGTTGTCTTAATTTGCATTTCTCTGATCAATAATGATTTGGAACACTCTTTCATATGAGTGGTAATAGTTTCAATTTCATCCTCTGAAAATTGTCTGTTCATATCCTTTGACCATTTATCAATTGGAGAATGGCTTGATTTCTTATAAATTTGAGTCAGTTCTCTATATATTTTGGAAATGAGGCCTTTATCAGAACCTTTAACTGTGAAGATGTTTTCCCAGTTTGTTGCTTCCCTTCTAATCTTGTTTGCATTAGTTTTATTTGTACAAAGGCTTTTTAATTTGATGTAATCAAAATTTTCTATTTTGTGATCAGTAATGGTCTCTAGTTCATCTTTGGTCACAAATTTCTTTCTCCTCCACAAGTCTGAGAGATAAACTATTCTATGTTCCTCTAATTTATTTATAATCTCGTTCTTTATGCCTAGGTCATGGATCCATTTTGATCTTATCTTGTATATGGTGTTAAGTGTGGGTCCATGCCTAATTTCTTGTGGCAGCCCTTTTCATGGTAGCTAGAAACTGGAAAATGAATGGATGCCCATTAATTGGAGAATGGCTGAGTAAATTATGGTACATGAATGTTATGGGATATTATTGTTCTATAAGAAATGACCAGCAGGATGAATACAGAGAGACTTGGAGAGACTTACATGGACTGATGCTAAGTGAAATGAGCAGTACCAGGAGATCATTATACACTTCAACAACAATACTATATGAGGATCACTTTTGATGGAAGTAGCTATCTTCTGCAATGATAGAATCCAATTCAATTCCAATTGATCAGTGGTGAACTGAACCAGCTACACCCAGGAAAAGAACACTGGGAAATGAATGTAGACCACAACATAGCATTTACACTTTTTCAGGTTATTGTTTTCTTGCATTTTTTTTCTTCACAGGTTATTTTTGCCTTTCTAAATTCAATTTTTCTTATGCCACAAGAGAACTGTATAAATTTGTACACATATATTGTAGTTAAGATATACTTTAACGTGTTTAACATGTATGAGACTGCCTGCCACCTAGGGGTGGGGTGGAGGGAAGGAAGGGAAAAACTGTATCAGAAGTATTTACAAGGGTCAGTGTTGAAAAATTACCCATGCATATGTTCTGTAAATAAAAAGCTATAATAAAAAATGTTTTAAAAATCTTAAAATTGCCCTTTATCCACATTACCAGATATCCTAATCACTAAGACTTAGTTTCCCCTCTTTTCTTCTTCATTATATCTGTATCTGCTACTCTTTATATTATAAAATTCATATAATCAAATCTCTGACAATGAGTAAAAATCTCTGACTCCCAACTGTAGATGCCTATCAAAAATGTAGGTGGGAAATAAATGGACTAAAATGGAGAAACTTTCTCCCCCTAAATTATTTGACTCCTCTAAATATTCATAAAAACCTGAACAAAAATGATGATTGAGCATTCCAGTGCTTAAAAAGCTGTCACATTAAGATCAAGTCAAAGGAGCATAAGTCTATCCTTTGAAGTACAGCATATATATCTCCCTACAAAGTTATCTGTAATGTAAAATTCTAAATATAGAACTCTGGTCTCCATGTTATGAGAGATGTTCATTAAAGGAATTAAGTTGGCTCCAAGTTTTAATAAAAAAAATCTCTGCATAAAATATATAGAAGCTTTTAAAGAGTATTTCATAGACCCATAGGAGCTAGTACTTGAAGGTACCTTAAACTAATTCCCTTATTCTAAAGATGAAGTGAATTTCTGGGGTATCATCCAGGTAATATATGTCTGGGGTAATATTAGAAGCCAGATCCTCTGATTATCAATCTGTTGCCTACTGCATTACTATGAAATACTAATTTATATTAAAGATTCTTTAATACTATCTTCAGGATCCATGCAAGTTATGCTAACTGCATGTGCTTGTAGAAAAGATCTATTTATAATGAGATCATTTTAGCACTTTAATTAAGTAAAACCCATTGAAAAAACCCCAACAGACCTGATACATGGAATTCTGTTCTATGGCATATAGTGTTATAGTGAGGTTCCAATTATAGTCAAAATAAGTAACAAATTAAACACATTTAAATAAACTAAAAATGCCTGAGACCACAATGTCCACATTGAAGCAATATCAGAAATGTGCAATTAGCTAAACCCTAGTATTTTCAGAAACTGGCTAAGGTTTTTGACTGTAGTTCACACTGCTAAACACTTCTAATAGTACATCCAAGGTCATTAATTTATAGTCTATTTATAGCCTATCTATTTTATTGCTGCTATCATCTGTATTTAATGACCTCTTCCCAAATATCTTTGGCACCAACACACAATAAAATCACAGGAGGAGGGAGAAAGATTAAAGGGAAATTTTTTGGGTTTTGGCCCTAAGTATCTGAATCTAATTTCATGTTCTCCATTCCCCTGCACTCACCATATACCCTTTCCCCTACAATTGCCATTGATAGTGCCTAGCCTCATCTCTTACCCCTTCTTGTCTATGTTCCTCCCCTTTTTCTTTGGCAAGAAGGAATACAAGGACCTTTGTCCACTGAAATTTTTAAAGAAGCTATTTTTTTAATATAAAACTCTAAGAGAAAACTAGTATATAATCTTTCTAACAATCCCTTTTAGAAAGTTTCTACTATAGCTCAAAGATAAAAAAGCAATAGTTAGCTTCCTTCTAAATGTAATGTCTGTTAGTCCTACCTAGACAGGCATAATAGCACTCAGCTTATGTAAAGGTCAGGCTTCCAGTCACATTAATCATTTAGACTATTACCTTAGTTAGCAAAGTATTTGCAAAATAACTTTTACATGTTCAGTATCCATCTCAAGCTAGTTAATACATTCTGAAAAGCTGAGGAAAAGACCTAGATTATAAAATCATGTGCCAGTGACACTGGGATACCTTCTGTCCCACCAAGTTATTATCTGGATTTTTTAATATAAAGAAATTATTCAGAAGTACTTTAAGGGTAACTGTGGACTGTATATTTAAAAGAACCATGGTCCAATGTATGGCTTTCCAAGACTGAGTTTCTGAATGTGAGAGCTGTGAAATATTCTGCAGAATGCAAGGGAATTTATACAATTCCTTTTATAGAGGATAAACAGCCATTTGATTGAGCAGATTAGGTTTGTTGCAAATTTGTTTTGAGACAATAGATAGATTGGCTGGCCTTTGGGAGGTCTTTTATAGTATCATACTAAGCTTATAGAGGAAACCTTTCAGTAACTGAAAAAAAATGCCATGGTGTAAAGCAAAATGATGCAAATTTAAGTTCTGCAAGAAACACTGACTATGAGAACTCCTACAAACAAATCGCAATATCTCTAGAAATACAATTAAAAACTGAGAGACAAGTGATCTATTACAAAGCACAGTATTTTGGTACAGATGTTCCACGCTAAGGCTGTGTGTTGGCCATGAAAAGATAGGGAGAAGAGCACCACTTGAAATTAAGTTATAACATTATTTTTGCTGAAAAACTTTGCTTCAGAGTTAATTCTACCTAGAATGTCAACATTTTCATAGGGTACCTAATGAATTTCAATAATTAATTCTTAACTCAAGAAAGAATAAAGAAATGAGAACAAGAGGCCTATTAGGCTAAAACTGCCAGTGAGTAGGGAAAAACAAAATCAGTCATGAAACTTTTTCAAAACAAAACAAAACAAAAAGAATAAGATTTTAGGGCTTTTCCTTATTATTATTTACATGAGATATTTAGAGAGTACCCAATCTTGCTAAAATTGCTAGTTTCAGGAAAAAAATTAATGCATACAAAGACCAGAAAGAACTAGACCCAATACATTACAGTTTAAAAGTCATTACAAAATCTTAGATGTGGCTTAAAAGAAAACACATGAAAACAGTAATAAGTTAATAGGATTCAGAAAGGATGATAAGATGCTCTCCAAAGAATAATACTCCCAATACTCCCAAAACATATCTACATAAAAAAAAACCCTCAAAAACCCCAAATGCGCTGATTTGATAGGAGAATAGGGGAGCAACACTAGCAATGACCTCTTCTAGGAGGTGGTGTTTGAGCTGATCTTTGATGGAAACTAGTTTAAGAGGGGGAGGTAAGTAGGCATTAAGAATATTCATATTCATTACCAGAATGTAAGATTCCAAATGATATAATATGAGATCATAATAGCTCATAAATATTATTTAGCAAAATATGGACATGTTGCAATCTATATAAATCTATGAAAGTATTTAGGGCAATGCAATATTGCTTTATTGAAGTATGAATATTAATCAAATAGTAAAGAAATTATAAGACATGTGGGTATTTTAAACTATCTTTTTTTTTCCTTTCAATTAATAATTGCCTTATAACTAATATTAGTAACCTACTTTTGCCCTTCCCTTCCTATCTGAAGCCTAATGGTCTATTATAGCCCAAATGGCTTTGGCATGACTTTGGTTGATGTCCCTTCAGTATCACTCTATTCCAAGTTTTTCCTTTCTAGCTTCAGAAATTTGCATATCTTTTTATATAAGGGCAGTCTTATTTCTCAGGCTTTCTTGAGACAGAAATATATATACATATGAAAATTTAGGACGGTTCTTAAAGAATATTTCCCATTTGAACAACTTTTAAAATTCTTAAATCAAATACTATAGTAGGTGATTTAAAATGTGTTAATTAGTTTTTGACCTTCCACGGTATCCTACATAATTATATAAGGATGAATGCACCTAAGTTCTATTAGACTATGCAAATTATGTACCTGCTTATTCAATATTCAACTTTCAAAGTGATCTTTAGATATAATCATGTCACTACTTACATCTCTCATCTATCACAAACTCAATAAACTCTATTTTCCATCACTTTCAAGATCCAATGTGAAATCCTTTGTTCTGTTTGTAACCAGACCATTTCCACAATCATTACCACTATTCCATTTCTTTTACAACTTGCCCTCTTCTCATATACGCTTTACTCCAGTGATAATTGGTCTCCTTTCTATTCCTTAAACAAAACTTGTCCTCTCTCAACTTTCAGTATTTTAATTGGCTTCTTCCCACCCTTAACTGGAATACTCTCCTTTTTCATCTCTGTCTGCTGATTCATTCAGGTCCCAGCTAAAATCTTATCTTCTACAGGAAACTTTTTCCATCTCCTTTAATTCTAGTGCTTTTTTCTCTAAAGATTATTTCCAAGTTATACTGTCTATAGTTTCTTTGTCTAAATTTGTGTATAGGTTATCTCCCCTTGTAAGTTAAAGGGTCCTTCAGAGAAAAAAAAAATTGTTTTTTGCCTTTTTCTATATTTCTAGTACTTAATGAATATTCATTGCTAGTTTGATGGACCGGCTATATCCAGGTTTTTGGTGACATAAACCTGGAGTCAGGAGGACTTAAGTTCAAATCTAACCTCAGAGAATTACTAGCTATATGATCCCAAGGAAGTCACTTAACTTCTTAGTACCTAATTTCCTTATATCTAAAATGTGGACAGTAATAGCACCTCTCAGGATAGTTATAAGGATAAAACTGGATAATATTTGTTCAATGCTCTGCAAAATTTAGAGTTCTATATAAATGCTAGCTATTGTTTTAAACATTCATCCAGCCAACAGCAAAGTATATAAAAAATATATAAATGCATAAGGAAGAGATAAAATTCCCCTCAGTCATCATCTCTAATTAGAATCTCATTGATTACAAAATTCACTTTTCCTGTCTTTGTATTGTATGCAAGGCAGATCAAAAGTAGCCAGACAAACTTCTAGTCCCTAATGAAATCATTAAGATAAATTGTATCATTTAAACTGAAAACAAGACAAAAAAGTAAAGTAAGGCATAAGTCATTATATCTAAGTATTTTGATAGTATTATAATAATAGATACTATTCTGTCTGTTTATTAGCCAACCATGGATATGATAGAGGAAGGACCTTCAGATTTTTTTTTGGATAGTAGCAGATCCTTTTTCAATATATGTCTCCAAGAAATGAGAGAAAATTTCAGAAAGAAATAATTCATGACCTAATAACCTATTTCAGCTAAAAATCATTATTTTTTAACTTTAGTCTACCATTATCGATTCATCAGAATTGATGGGGATGAACCCTGAAACTGTCCTTCTTGACTTTTGGGGTGAACTCTGAAACTCTCTTCTGAGAGACCCTCCCTTCAGGTCAGCTAAGATTAACCTGAACTTAAGTGGTCTCATTCAGCTGAAGATCTGGACCTGATATAACTTAAGTAGTCTCATTCAACTAGAAATCTAGGCCTGAGGGCAGTGACAACATTGAAGGAATCTCATCCATTCGAAACCCCAGTATCAGATTTCTTATAAAAAGACAGTTTTAAACTCAAAATCTTTGCAGAAGTCAGAAGTAAAAATTATGCTTTGGCAAGGGACCTCTCCTCTTGGCACAGCTGCCTTCCAGGACTCTTGCCTTCTATGAAGATGCCCTCTTCTCAGTAATAACCTCTATATCTTTGCCAGGACTACTTGCCATTCAAAAGTCTGTCTTCCTAGCAAAGCTGGATTTTCAGTCAATAATAAACTTCCCATTTGCCAATCAAACTTTGAGTTTGTGAATTCTTTCATGTTGGACCTACATCGATCAGAGGAGAATCCCACAACTCTCTGCACTGCCAGTTACCACATCACTTTCATGGCTTAATTATTCAGTTTCATCTAAATTTGATATTACTGTTCTATAATATCATCAAGATAGTCTAAAGTGTAGTGGAAAGATGACTGGATTTAGAGTCAGAACTAAGTTTGAAAGTCAACTCTACTTCTTGTCATCTTTGTGATAATGGAGAAGTTATGGAAAAACTCTTGAAGGATTTGTTTCTTAATTCTTAAAATAAAGATAATAATACCTACAACATTTGGAGAGTCATTACACAATTCAAATGAAATAGTGGATTTAAAGTTTCCTTAATGTACTAATTGCTGTCAGCTATTATTAATAATAATAATAATTATTATTTTTATCATTATTATAGGACTTTACTATTTGTTGAGTTAAGGATAATTGAATTTAATATTTTAGAATTTTTTTTCATTTTAAAATTCAAAACTAATTAAAATAAGAGGCTCTCTCCCAATGAAAAACTGCATTTAATATAGCTAATAAGATAATATATCACAAGATCAAACTAACAAAATCTGCAACTAAATATTAAATAGTTCAATTCCTTAGTAACACAATGTGAAAGCTACTGAAACTCTTGATCTTTTAAGTTATGGGTTAGACAAATATGTATTAGGCATATTCTTCATTTTAAACTAAGCCCAAAGTATGTTATTTCTTCTAAAAATATATTTAAAGAATTTCATTAATGCTATTTTGATTTTGACAAGATCATTGACAAACAATTTGAATTTGCTATCTAAGTGAAGTATAAACAATAGTTTAATTTCTTACTCTAAACAAAATGCTCTTGGCCAGAGAGCTACTTTTAGACTAGTAATCAAATTCAAATTTCTATTCCCCAAGGATACTTTTTAGAATACAAGAGTACATCCAGAATTTCAGATAAGAACAGAGTTTATCTTAGGTGATGACTCTTTAGGTGAAGACTCCTTAAATAAGAAGTTTTGAGCATCACCTAGATTGGTTGTTCACTTGACTTCAGACTTTGGTGTTTGAAGAATTGCAAGAGACATTAAGCTTTTTAAGACTGTCTTAAGATAAAGTGGAACTAAAGTTTCTACCAAAAGTGGTTAAGAACCATTCTGAATGGAGGCAGGAAGTAGAAGATGAATATGTCCTTGAAGTACTGCTACAATTTAGGGGAAGAACTAAGAAAAAAATTCCTATAAGGCAAACTGCAGACATAGAGGATCTCCCTTTCTCCCCCTGCTCCACTCATCCCCCACTCCTCTCAAAAAAAAGTGATTCATACATCAAGGAATTTGGAAATGCCAGGGATATAATATCTGGTACTTTGTTATAATGTCTAGAATTTAAAATTTTATATTAAGAACATGTCTGATTTTTTTTTTTTGGTCATTTACTCATTAATGAGGAATCAACTGAAGGCTCAGAAAATCATTCCAAAATTAATCTCTATAGTTGAGTGAAATAGCTTTCTAGAATTTTCATGGTCAAGATCTGAATATCTGAATATATTTTGAATACCAATGTAAATATATTGATTGAATATGTTAATTATGTTACCATCAAATCAGTTTTTGATGTTCTAACTCATGTGATTTCATGAAATCCGACAAATAATGGGTTTAATATTATTAAAAAGCATTATTTTTTAAAATAATAAACAAGCTCAGAGTTGGAAAAGACATCAAAAACAATCTTATTAAACGTTATATTGAAGAAGAATCCCATCACTTATAAATGATTATCTATCTATAGTTTGAATACCAAGGGGAAAGTTGAGGATAAGGAAAAAAATAGTTACCTCAAAAAGTAGTGTAGATCAATTCTTAGATAGCATTAATAGAAAGAAAATTTTAATATCAAGTCTAAATCTGCCTCTCTGCAATCTTCAGCTTATTTTCTTCCCTCTAGGCATAAAAGGAGAAGACGAATCCTTCTATATGACAACCTTTAGCATAATCAAAGACTACTCTAATACCAATAATCTGTAGAGTTCATTGTCTTCATCTTATTTCCTCTGACCATTTATCAATTGGAGAATGACTTGATTTTTTATAAATTAGAGTCAATTCCATATATATATATATTGGAAATGGGGTCCCAGTTTATTGCTTCCCTTCTAATCTTATCTGCATTAATTTTGTTTGTACAAAAGCTTTTTAATTTAATATACTCAAAATTATCTATTTTGTGATCAATAACGATCTCGAGCTCTTCTTTGGTCACAAATTCCTTCCTCCTCCACAGGTCTGAGAGGTAAACTATCCTATGTTCTTCTAATTTATTTATAATTTCATTCTTTATGCCTAGATCATGAACCCATTTTGACCTTATCATGGTGTATGGTGCTAAATGTGGGTCAATACCTGGTTTCTGCCATATTAATTTCCAATTGATCCAACAGTTTTTGTTAAACAGTGAATTCTTATCTCAACAGCTGGGATCTTTGGGTTTGTCAAACACTAGATTATTAAAGTTATTGACTATTTTGTCCTCTGAACCTAACCTATTCCACTGATCTTAGCCAACTTCTTAGCCAATACCAAATGTTTTTGGTGACTGCCACTTTATAATATAGTTTTATATCTGGTACAGCTAGGCCACCTTCATTTGATTTTTTTATTCATTAGTTCCCTTGAAAGTCTTGACTTTTTGTTCTTCCAGATCAATTTTGCTGTTATTTGTTCTAGGTCATTAAAATAGTTTTGGGGGAGTTTGATTGGTATAGCACTAAATAAATAGATTTAGTATTGTCATCTTTATTATATTTGCATGACCTATCCAAGAGTACTTAATATTTTTCCAACTTGTTAGATCAGACTTTATTTGTGTGGAAAGTGTTTTGTAGTTTTGTTCATATAGTTCCTGACGTTCTCTTGGCAATTAGATTTCCAAATATTTTATACCATTGGCGGGTACTTTAAATGGAATTTTTCTTTGTATCTCTACTTGTTGGATTTTGTTAGTGAAATATGAAAATGCTGATGATTTATGTGAGTTTATTTTGTATCCTGCAACTTTGATAAAGTTGTGGATTATTTCTAATAGCTTTTTAGTAAAATCTTTGGGGTTCTCTAAGTATATCATCATTTCATCTGTAAAGAGTGATAATTTGGTTGCCTTATTACCTATTCTAATTCCTTTAATCTCTTTCTCAACTCTTATTGATGAAGCTAGCATTTCTAATACAATATTAAATAGTAATAGTGAAAGTGGGCAACCTTGTTTCAGTCTTGATCTTACTGGGAATGGTTCCAATTTATCCTCATTATATATGATGCTTACTGCTGGTTTTAAATAGATGATCCTAACTATTTTAAGGAAAAGTCCATTTATTTCTATACTCTCAAGTGTTTTTAATAGGAATGGATTTGGATTTTATCAAATGCTTTTTCTGCAACTATTGAGATGATATATTTTTTTGTTAATTTGATTATTAATATAGTCAATTATGCTGTTTTCCTAATATTGGACCAGCCCTGCATTCCTGGTATAAATCCTACTTGGTCATGGTATATTATCCTGGGGAAGATTTTCTATAATCTTTTTGCTAATATTTTATTTAAAATTTTTACATCAATATTCATTAGGGAGATTAGGCTACAATTTTCTTCCTTTGTTTTCAACCTACCTGGTTTAGGTATCAGTATCATGTCTGTATCATAAAAGGAATTTGGTAGGACTCCTTCAATTCCTTATTTTTTCAAATAATTTATATAACATTGGAGTTAATTGTTCTTTAAGTGTTTGATAGAATTCACATATAAATCCCTCTGGTCCTGGGGAATTTTTCTTAGGGGATTGATTAATAGCTTGTTCTATTCCTTTTTCTAAAATAGGACTATTGAAGCAATTTACTTCCTCTTCTGTTAATCTGGGCAGCCTATATTTTTGAAGATAGTCATCCATTTCACTTAGATTATTAAATTTATTGGCATAAAGTTGGGCAAAGTACTTCCTAATTATTGCTCTAATTTCCTCTTCATTGGTGGAAAATTCTCCCTTTTCATTTTTAAGACTAACAATTTGACTTTCCTTTTTTCTTTTTCTAATCAAATTGACCAAAGGTTTATCTATTTTGTTGGGGTTTTTTTTTTCATAAAACCAACTTTTAGTTTTACTTTTTTAATTCAATAGTTTTTTTTTTTTACTTTCAATTTTATTAATTTCTCCTTTTAATTTCAGAATTTCAAGTTTAGTATTTGATTGGGGTTTTTTAATTTGTTCTTTTCCTAGCTTTTTTGGTTTCAAGCCCAATTCATTAATCTTCTGTTTCTCTATTTTATTCAAGGAAGCCTCTAGAGATATAAAATTTCCCCTTATTACTGCTTTGGCTGCATCCCACAAATGATGTTTCATTGTTGTCATTCTCTTGAGTGAAAATATTAATTGTTTCTATGATTTGCTATTTCACTCATTCAATCCTTTTTTATTATAGTTTTTTTTTATTTAGAAGATATATGCATGGGTAATTTTTCAGCATTGACAATTGCAAAATCTTTTCTTCCAATTTTTCCCCTCCTTCCTCCGCCCCTTCCCCCAGATGGCAGGTTCACCAATACATGTTAAATATGTTAAAGTATATGTTAAATACAATATATGTATATATGTCCATACAGTTATTTTACTGAGGAAAAAGAATCAGACTTTGAAAGAGTGTACAATTAACCTGTGAAGGAAATTAAAAATGCAGATGGACAAAAATAGATTCACCCACTCATTCTTTAGGATGAGATTATTTAGTTTCCAATTACTTTTTGTTCTATTTACCCCTTACTTTTGGTTGAATGTAGTTTTTATTGCATTGTGATCTAAAAAGAATGCATTTACTATTTCTGCCTTTCTGCATTTAATTTTGAACTCTGTATGTCCTAATATATGGTCAATTTTTGTATAGGTTCCATGAATTACTGATAAGAAAGTGTACTCCTTTCTTTATCCATTCAGTTTTTTCCAAAGATCTATCATACCTAACTTTTCTAATATTCTATTTATCTTTTAAACTTCTTTCTTATTTGTTTTGTGATTTGAGTTATCTAATTCTGATTGAGATCTCCTACTATTATAATTTTGCTGTGTATTTCTTCTTGCACCTCTCTTAACTTCTCCTTTAGGAAGTTAGATGCTATACCACTTGGTGCATATATGTTTAGTGCTGATATTGCTTCATTGTCTATGCTATCCTTTAGCAAGGCATAGTTTCCTTCCTTATCTCTTTTAATTAGATCAATTTTGCTTTTGCTTGATCTGAGATAAGGAGGGCTCCCCCTGTTTTTTGTTTTTTGTTTTTTTTTACTTCACCTGAAGCATAATAGAGTCTGCTCCAACCTTTTACTTTTACTCTGTATGTATCACCCTGCTTTAAATGTGTTTCCTGTAAAGAACATAATGTAGGATTCTCATTTTTGATCTGGTCTGCTATCCATTTCTGCTTTATGGGAGAGTTCATCCCATTCATATTTATAGTGAAAAGTGCTAATTCTGTATTTCCTGCCATCTTATTATCCCCAGATTATACTTTTTTTTTCTTTCCCCTCTTATCTTCTCCCCAATATTGAACTTATGGGAACCAGTTGCCTCATACAGCTCTCCTTCTTTTGAATCCCTCCCAACCCCTTTGAGTCCCACCTGCTTTATTATCCTTCCCCTTATTTTTTCTGTATTCCCTTCTATTTAGGGTGCTCTTTTCCTTTTCCCTTTTCATCTCCCACTTTTTAATGAGGTGAGAGAAGTTTCTCTGTAAAACAAATATGTCTAATATTTTCTCTTTGAGCCAAATCTGATGAGAGTAAGATTCACATAATTTTCCTCCCCTTCCCTAAATTTCCTCAGACATGATAGATTTCCTTTGACTCTTCATAAGATGTAGTTTCCTTTTTTTTATCTCCCCTTTTTCCTTTTTCTGATACAATCCCCTTTCTACTTCTACTTCCCCCTTTTTTATATTATAACAGTAAAATCAAGTTATACACACGCTCTTTACATATGACTGTAACAGAAATTCAGTTCTTAAGAATTCTTTTTATCTTTTCTGCTTCTCTTGAAGGTCAAATTTGGAGGTCAAATTTTTTGTTTAGTTCTGGTTTTCTCATTAGGAATAAATGGAATTCACCTGTTTCATTGAATGCCCATCTTCTGCCATGGAAGAAAATATTCAGCTTAGCTGGGTAGTTTACTCTTGGCTGCATTTTAAGTTCTTTTGTCTTCTGGAATAGCAGATTCCAGGCCCTTCAATCCTTCAGTGTGGAAACTGCTAGATCCTGCGTGATCCTTATTGTGGCTCCCCAGTATTTGAATTTTTTTTTCCTGACTGCTTGGAATATTTTTTCCTTAGTCTGATGGTTCTGAAATTTAACCACAATATTCCTTGGAGTTTTTATTTTGGGGTCTCTTCCAGAAAGTGTTCAGTGAATTCTTTCAATTCCTATTTTACCTTCTGATTCTATTACATGTGGGCAGTTCTCTTTGATGATTTCCTGTAAAATAGTGTCTAGGTTCTTTTTTTTATCCTAATTTTCAGGAAGTCCAATAATCCTCAGATTGTTTTTCCTACATCTATTTTTCCAGTCTGTTGTTTTTCCAAATAGATATTTAACATTTTTTTCCATTTTTTCATTTTTTTGGTTTTGCTTAACTGATTCTTGATGTCTCAACAAATCATTTATTTCTATTCAGTTTTTATTTTTGATGAGTAATTTTCTTCATTAACTTTTTTACTTCTTTTTGTATATGTCCAATTGAGTTTTTAAATGAGTTGCTTTGCTCTATGGAATTTTTTTCAATTTCATTATTTTTTTTTTTACTGTTATTTTCTTTTTCCAATTCACAAATTCTGCTTTCCTGGGAGTTCTTTATCTTTTCTAGTTCACAAATTCTGTTTCCTGGGAGTTCTTTACCTTTTCCAATTCGCATTTGAGGAAGTTGTTTTCTTTTCCCACTTTATCAAATCTTTCTTTAATGAGTTATATGCCTTTTCTATACTCTCTTGTAGAGCTTCTCTTTCTTTTCCCCATTTTACTTCTAGCTCTCTTTTAAGATCTTTTATAATTTCTTCTAGGAGAGCCTTGTGTGATGGGGACCAAGTTACATTCTCCTTTGGGTTTTTTCTGGAGACTGTTTGCTATTAGTATCCTCAGGAACTACAGAACAGGGACAGATAGACAGTAGCTGTTCTGCAAACAAGCTGTGAAGAGAGGCCAAGCTGCCGAAGTATCACTCCCCTGGGAAGAGCCCCTGCTGTAAGATATCACTGCTCTAGGCAGAGCCCTGCTATGAGGAACAGCAGCTGCCCTGGGATAAGCAGAAGAGCCCTGCCCTGTGGAAGTGTGACTGCCCTGAGCAGAGTCCCACGCTGCCCTGTGGTAGTGCTGAGTCACTCCGGTGCTAGGTGCATGTAGCCAGGTCCTGTTAAACTTTGACATTTTGGCGTTTGTGTTTTTTTTTTTTTTTTCTGGTACAGAGATAATTCTCCTTTACAGGGAAAAAAAAGATAATCTATCCTGAATAGCTATTCTATCTCTTCTATGATCTTTTTCTTTCTCCAATATAAATCAAATAAAACTTTGGTGTCCTTAGTATCCTTCACCAGCCTCTATTCATTCTGAACTTTTACTTTTAACTTCCTGATACAAGAAACTTCAGTATTATGCCACCTTTTTGTGTTACTTTTTCTGTTATCATTTCAAAGATTGTTTCTTTTCCACTATTGGCAAAATATCATTAAGAATTTAAAATTTAGGTCCATCAGTTCAAAAATTTCTGATTAAATGTAAAGGCAGCAGCAAAATAAAATATACAGAATAACTCCAGAGATTTCTGCAGAGCCCCTATAGATCTTTATATCTGGTTGTTATCCAAGACTCTAGATCAGTTGAAAAATCTACATTAAGAAGCAAGATCTTTAATTTCTACTTTCAAACATCTCAGATCTTTAAAAAAAATTAAGGACTATTCATTGATTTCCTAGATGTGCTTCTAACAACCAAAGCCCATATTCATTAATATTACAAAGTCATTGCAAAATCTTATTCTGCACTAACTTATCTTTCAGTTTTAGCTTTCATTTTTGTGTTATTGCTCTGGGAAACCCCCATATCAGGTATTCACTCTCTTGTCCTTCTAGATCCTCTTAATGACTTCTCCCTTTGTGAATGTCTCATCACACACTGTGATTTTTCTATGCTTATCATTTTAAATTGTACATATTTGTATGTCTATCATCTTATCTCTATAGGAGACTATGATCCTCTCAATGACAGGTTTAGTTCCTTATATATATTTGTATCATTAGTATCTAGTATAGTGCTTTCATAAGACTTTTATATTTAATCATTGGAAAGTGGAAAGGAAGGTAACTTATTGCACTGAACTGGATATTTGTTGTGCTCTAAAAAGTAACTTCCTACTTTGTTAAGGATCATGTCTAAGTAAGGGTCAGTTTAATTCTCTGAGAGCCTCCACAGTTATGAATCAAAACACCTGAAAGTGTTGCAGTCTTTACAAACACAGATGTTCCTTGTGGATTGGGAATGAAATAAATTGGAGGCAAGAGGGAAGAGGAGAGAGGTCAGATAATGCAACACCCTCTTAAGCTTCCTTGCATTATCATAATTCTCTCACATGAAGAGATCCATTCTACAGGTCTGAATTAGACCTCCAGCAGCTACTGGCATGTGGCTCCAGTATCACAACATTACCTTCATTTTAAGATTTACAATATACTTTACAAATATTAACTTAATTGAGTCTCACAAAATCTTTGTAAAGTGTGTATTATCAGCATTTTCATTTTACAGTGGAGGAAATAGGTATATAGAGATTGATTTCTGAAAATCATATAGTTAGTGTCTGATGCATAATTTGAAGCTATGTCTTCCTGAACTTAAGTTGTGTACTGTATCTACTGTACCACCTAGATGCCTCTTGATAAAAACCAAACAACTATATATATCATTATAACTACATTTCAGTGAGTAAAATACTTTAAAAAACAAGCAAATAAATAAACTGGTAAATAACTATCAAAATAAATACTTGACCAAATATAATAAATGGATGTGTTGATGGGGAAATACCTTTTTTTTCAAATATCAACCTAAACATAAAATACTACATGCATTATACATGCATTATAATTTGAAAGTTCCTTTTCCTTCAAATGGGGAAAACATTCTTGACTTTGCTTTTTTGCAGAAGGAATTACTTGAGACACTTTAAAAACATGACTTTGCACAAACATTTTTTTAAATTTGTACTTTAATTGAGGAGCTATAATACTATGCATTTATGAGATATTGGATGATTAAAAAGTCTCCTAATGCTAGAACAAGGAGAATGAAAGATATCTTAGTGAATAAGCATTTGTTAAATGCAACTCATGTGCCAAACATTGTGTTAAGGAACAAAAAGAAAGATAAAAAGATAATCCCTAATCTCAAGGGAAGATAACATAAAAAAACTATATACAGCAAAGATACAGAAAGAATAAATTGAGAATAGTCTCAGAAGGGAGAGGAATTCAGGAAAGACTTGTCATAAGAGATAGGATTTACAAAGGATTTAAAGAAGATAGGACATCCTGGTTGACTAGGAGGATGGTAAGTACTCCTGACATCAAAAAATTAGTTTATAGTGGGAAGTCTATGAGAAAAATAAATCATATAAAAATAAATAAATAAAGTTAATTTGATAAAAAAAATAAAAAATAAAAAGATAATGAGTTCAGTTATGGCAATATTGAATGGACATTATGGGACTATGTTGCTTGTTGTTATTATCATTATCAATTCTGCTGTTGTTTTATCATCATTATTATTATTTTGTAATTTTTGATTAAACATTTTAAGGTATCAACTATGCTGTTTATAATGCTAAATTTAGGCTTTTTTCAATTCCTTTTGTCAGTTAGAGGAGGCTAGGCAGTGTAGTAAGTAGAGTGCTGGACCTGGGGTCAAGAAAACCTGAGTTCAAATCCAAACTCAAATCTAGCTGTGACACTGTGGGTAAATTGCTTAACCCAGTTTATCTCACTTTTCTTGTCTGTAAAATAAGTTGTAGGAGAAAATGGCAAATCAGTATTTTTGCAAAGAAACCCTAATTGAGGTAACAAAGAATCAAGCACAACTGAAAAAAAATGAACAATTATTTGTCAGTAATTGTCATTGCCTGAAGAAAATCCAATGTGGGGTAAAATAAATCAAATGATACTATGCTATCTGACAATTCATAATTTATAGAGAGAAGGCTTTTAACTAAAGACTGGGGCAAAGATGTTAATTACAGAGTAACTATAAGCTACACCAAAGTTCTTTTTCCCAGCTAGAGGTCTTGTATAGATAGTAGACAAAAATACATCAAAGTCATAATTCACATGCAGTAGACTGAAGAATATATCAGAATCATAATTCATACACTCAGCCTTGTCATTGTCACTGAGGTTTTTTTATTTCTATATTCATCATATTCTCAATATCTCTCAATTTTACTTACTACATTTTCTCTTCTATCTCTTCCTCTTCATTCATGTTGCCTCTATTCTATGTGATCTCCTTAATATATTTACATATGAAAGTATTCACACCAGCTCAATTAGCTAGAAATTTCTCACCCTTTCACTAAACTGTTGAAGTCTTATTGACAGCATAGGGATAAGTAAACTCTAGTCATAGTTCCCAAAAAAGCAAAGCATCACTCAGCTGACATAGTCAAACCCAAGATTGGGAATATTGCCCCAATGTTACTATATAGCTGAAGTATTAGCCTCCCAATCTTGGATATATCTGTAATAGGCAACTCTATGCATTTACCACATGTTCATTTATTGATTCAGTGGATCAAATGCCAGGCCTGGAATCTGGAAGACTCATTCTTCTTGAGTTAAAATTTGGCCTCAGATACTTACTATTTGTGACACCCTGGCCAAGTAATTTGATTTTGACAAGCTGGAAAAAGAAATATGTAGAAGGGCCACAAACAGTGGGGGAACTCTCAGTGAGGTGTTAAGACCCTTCAGCCCAGAAGGAACCTGCTGAGTAAAACTTGTTTGGCTCTCATCTCCCTTTGGGGCATCTCACCCTTCCTGAGAAATTGGGGAGGAGGGGGCATGATAACCTGTCTTCTATTTAAAGCAAAGATACTTGCAGTAAAAAGGCATTTACATAATAATAGCAGGGTGTTTATACCTGCTCTGTGTGCTGTGGTGAGGTATTGTCCCAAGGTATGTAAGGCTAAGAGAACTTGAAATAAAGGGACTGACTCCATATTTGATCATCCACGTGGGTCCTTGCTTCATGATTCCTCCTTTATGACCAAGAACTTGAACTGGTCCCAAGATCCTCCAGAGAGCTAGTCTGGACACTACATTTTGGCACCTCAATGTGGGGCTCTAGAAAGCACACTACAGAAATGAAAAATCACTCATGTAGCTTTGCAGAAAAAATCTCTAGGGGATTTTAAAGCATTGAACACAACTGAAATGACTGAACAATAATAACATTTCTCGAACCTTTAGACTATATGGAGCTGATGGATTTAACAGATATAGACATTCAAATATTTGTCAGTTATTCACACAATTTCAAATCATAACCTTCTATTTGTCTTACTATAATGTAGAGCTGTCATTTGCTGTGTTTTTTTTCCTAAATATAATGATATTGTTAATAATAGAATTTCTTTCCAGGTGGATTCATTAACAACAATGAGAATTCAATAGTTAAATCCCTCAATAAGTCTGTGCTTTTGCATACCAACCTCATTGCTCAGAAAATTAAGACTTTATTTGATCAGGGCTCACTTGTCACCTGTAAAAGTGCCTTGATAATGAGAATTAGACCATCGTTCTCATTTTCTTGCATTCCTTTAGATGTTCTTTTTAATTACCAACAATAGATTAGTGTCACCAGTGGTGGCTTACAGCTTTTATTCATAGTTAGATTTTGTTTAAATTTGATCTCATCCACTGCTTTCTCACAACTCAGCTCTTTGTGTTTTTAAAAAATTAAACATGATATCATTGTTATTTTTTAAAAATACAGTCTTTGACTTTGTGCTCCCAACACCAAAGATAACATGAGTTGTGAAACTCATTTTCAATAGTTTAATTGTTTCACTCTGTCATTTTTTCAATCCTTTTATTTCCCTTCAAATTACCTTTTTTCCTGTCTTTCCCAATTACCTATTGAAGTTAATTTTAAATGTCATTTACATTCATACAGTCAACTGTATATTTACACTGGATGAAACTGAGTTATTAGATATATAGAATTAAAAAAATGTAAGTTAATGCTATAGCAGAACATCATACTGCAATTTTATACCAGCATTGATATACTATAATCATCACTGTAGCTATCCCTCAGAATCTAACTACCTTGAAAAGGCTTTTGAATGAATGAACACTAATATTTCCCTTAATACTAACAATGCTAATTATTCTTCGTTTAGTTCTTTTTTGGTTGTATCTGACTCCCTATGACCCTATTTAGGTTTTTCTTGGCAAAGATACTAAACTGGTTTGCCATTTCCTTCTCTAATTCATTTTATAGATGAGGAATTGAGGCAAGAAAAGTTAAATAATTGCCTAGAGTCATAAAGCTACTCTGTCCTCTGTGCCACCTGTACTGCTCCACAACAATTCTACTAGAATAAAATGGACAACGGGATAGATCAGGATGAATATAATCTAACAAACTTTGTTTGAGATGGGAAAGTCACAGAAGAAAAAAAGCATGCCAGAAATTTATATAATGTCTTTTAGTTTGCAAAATACTTGTGATAGCAAAGGGTGAAAAAAAAAAGTGTGTTTTTTTTTTTTTTAATGTCTGGATGTTCTTTTGAAATGCTTTAAAACTGACTCTTTTTGTTGGCTGTTATTCTTTCTATAAAGATTCCCATAGTTGAAATTTTGCTTTCTGGAAACTTCTAGCTTCCTAAATAATTTGTGCTTACCTGACTTTGTGGGATATGAGAAAATAAACATATTTATCTGAGTCTGAGACCGCCTATATTTCTAAAATTCCTGGCTTTCTTCAGATTCCTGAGCAATCAAGATATATAGACTTGATACTATAATATCTAGAATGAATTGGGGAGAATGGGCAAAAGTCTGTCATAATCTGGGCTTCATTGGTCACCATATACTCATCAGTTCCTTTCCTTTTCCTATTATGAACTCATGATTGTTTCACCTGAATATCTTATTTCTCTTCTATTTTTCATGAAGTGCATCCTGTCCCTCCAGAATTCTGGCTGTATCCTTGATAGTCATATCCATATAATTTTTCCCTTTTGTTTGCTTCCTCAAGTACTACCTTTTCCATAAAGCTATCCCCAATAGTTATGGTTTTTAGTGTTCTTTCCTCCATCAATTCCCAAGATTCTATGTATGTATTATATAATGCCATGTTGACTCCAGTAAAATGTAAGCTCTTTGCAACAAGGACTTTTTTATATCTATATGTATTCCCAGTACATATCTCAGTGCCTGATGCTTGGTACATATTTAAACATTTGTTGAACTAAATTGAATTACTAGTAAAGAAAATGACTGGAATTATCAGTGTATATATATATAAAATTTGTTACTAGTTAGAATATTTTCCAGTCACTGATTGTCTTGAGGCATGTTTCCAGCAAGAGGATTTCTGAGTTAAAATAAATTGACATGTCAGATATTTTAAGTGGCACAATAGATAAAGTTGCACTTAGAGTCAGAAAATCCTAAGTGTGAACATCCTGCTTCAGTTACTGCCTAGTTGTTTTATTTTTCATAAACATCTTAATTTCTGTTTCTTTCACTTTCCTTATTTGTAAAAAAGGAAATAATAATGGATTCTACTTTCCAAGGTTGTTGTAAGTATAAAAATGAGATATCTATAAATGTATTTGCAAACTTTAAATAACTATAAGTGATAGCTATAAGAATTCCAAATTTTTAGAATATCAGAATTACTTTAACTTGCTTTTCTATTATTATTAGAGTTTTATAATAATCTTTGTTTTATTAAGTTTGTGATTCTTTTGAGACATCTTATTTTTGACCACTTATAATGACTGGTGAGTGGCTATTGGTCTTATCTGTTTGTTACTTTTGAAACAATATCTTGGACATAGATCCCTTTTTCTAGTATTTCACATAATTTCCCTATATTTACCACTTCCCTTCCTATACTATTTAGGCTAATTTTGTTTATGCAAAGGCTTTTCAAATTCACAAAGCTGAAATCATTCATTTTACCTCTTGTTATCTTCTCTGTCCTAGATAAATGTTGGACGGGATGTGAGAAAATTGGGACACTATACATTGTTCGTATAATTGTTGGTATATTTGATCCAAACATTCTGGAGAACAATTTGAAACTATGTCCAAATGGGTATAAAACTGTTTACCCTTTGATTTAGCAGTGTTTCTACTGGGTCTATATCCCAAAGAGATGACTAAAAAGGGAAAAGGAGCCACATGTGCAAAAATGTTTGTGGCAGCCCTTTAGTTCAATTAAAGCTTATTTTCAAAATATATACATGGATAATTTTCAACATTCATTACTACAAAACCCTGTGTTCTAATCTTTTCCCTTTCCTTCCCCCAGTCCTTCCCCAGTTAGCAAGTGATCCAATATATGTTGAGCATGCGCAATTCCTCTGTACACATTTCCACAAATATCATGATGCTTCAGAAAAATCAAACCAAAAAGGGAAAAAAAGTGAGAAAGAAAACAAAATGCAAGCAAACAACAACAAAAAGAGTGAAAATACTATGTTGCAGTCCACATTCAGTTCCCACTATACTTTCTCTGAGTGCAGATGGATTTCTTCAACACAAGACCATTGGAACTGATTTGAATCACCTCATTGCTGATAAGAGTCATGTCCATCAAAATTGATCATTGTATAATCTTGCTGTTGCTGTGTACAATGATCTCCTTGTTTTGCTCATTTCACTTAGCATCAGTTCATATAAGTCTCTTCAGGCTTCTCTGAAATCATCCTGCTGATCATTTTTTACAGAACAATAATATTTTTTAACATTCATATGTTATAACTTATTTAACCATTCTCCAATTGATGGACGTACACTCAGTGTCCAGTTTTCTGGAAAAGTTCCAAATTGCTTTCCAGAAAGGTTGAATCAGTTCACAACTCCACCAACAATATATGTATCCCAGTTTTCCCACATCCCCTTCAACATTCATCATCTTTTTCTGTCTTCTTAGCCAATCTGAGAGGTGTGTAGTAGTACCTCAGAGTTGTTTTAATTTGCATTTCTCTCATCAATAATGATTTTAGAGCACCTTTTCATATGAGTAGAAATGGTTTTAATTTCTTCATTGCAAAATTGTCCATTGATATGTTTTTATCATTTATCAATTGAAGAATGACTTGAATTCTTATAAATTTTAGTTAATTCTCTATAGAAATGAGGCCTTTATCAGAACCCCTGAATGTAAAAAAAAAAATTCCCAGTTTATTGCTTCCCTTCTAATTTTGTCTGTTTTGGTTTTGTTTGTACACTAATTTTTTTAACTTAATTTAAACAAAATCATGCATTTTGCATTCAATAATGTACTCAAGTTCTTCTTTAGTCACAGATTTCTTCCTTCTCCACAGAGAGATAAAATTTGCTTATGATAATCATTCTTTATGTCTAAATCATGAACCCATTTCAAGCTTATCTTGATATATGGAAAGTGTTTTGTAATTGTTTTGATATAGTTCTTAACTTTTCCTTGACAGATAGATTCCCAAGTATTTTATATTATCTACAATTATTTTAAAGGGAATTTCTCTTTGTATCTTTCACTGCTGGACTTTGTTGATAATATATAAAATTGCTGATGATTTATGAGAATTTATTTTGTATCCTGCAACTTTGCTAAAGTTGTGAATTGTTTCTAGTAGTTTTTTAGTTGATTCTCTAGGTTTGTCTAAGTATACAATCATATCATCAGCAAACAGTGATAATTTGGTTTCCTCATTACCTATTCTAATTCCTTAAATCGTTTTTCTTCTCTTATTGCTAAAGCTAAAATTTCTAATATGCTATTGAATAGCAATGGAGATAGTGGGCAACCTTGTTTTGCCCCTGATCTTATTGGAGATAGTTCTAGTTTATCCCCATTATATCCAATGTTTGCTGATGGTTTTAAGTAGATGCTTTTGATCATTTTAAAGAAAACTTCATTTATTCCTATATTCTCTAGTGTTTTTAATAGCAATGGGTATGGATTTTCTCAAACTCTTTTTCTATGTCTATTGAGATAATCATAATCATTTTTGTTAGTTTGGTTATTGATATATGCTAATGGTTTTCCAAGTATTGAACTAGTCCTAGCAACCTTTTTTGTAAAGACAAAGGACTGAAAAATGTATGGATGTCCATCAGTTGGGGAATGGCTGAATAAGTTATGGTATATGAATGTTATATTATTGTTCTATAAGAAATGACAAACAGGCTGATTTCAAAAAAGCCTGGAGAGGCTTGCATGAACTGATGCTAAGTCAAGTGCACAGAACCAAAGGCATATTGTACACAGCAAGAAGATTATGTGATGATCAATTGTGGGGAACTTAACTGTTTTCAAGAATGAGACAAGTTTTAATAGAATTATGATGGAAAGAATCATCTACTTCAAGAGACAGAACAATGGAGACTGAATGTAATTCAAAGCACAATATTTTCACCCTTATTTCTATTGTTATTGCTGGCTTTTTTTTTCTTTCTCAGTTTTTTTTTCCTTTTTGATCTGAGTTTTCTTGCTCAACATGAAGAATATGGAAATATGTTTAGAAGAATTGCATACATTTAACCTGTGTTGTATAGCTTTCTGATTAGTGGAGTGCGGAAGAAAAAATGGGGAGAGGGAACTTTGGAACACAAGGTTTTTGCAAGGGTCAATATTGACAATTATCTTTGCATGTATTTGGGGGAAAAAAACTATCATAAATTATATATTCCACCTAAACAAAACTATGAAAATCATTTATTCTGGTTATCTTCTATGTTTTTATGACATCACTTTTACTATTTGCTATATGTTCATTTTAAATTTATTTATTTAGATGATAACTTTATTATATTATTGCATATGACATTGGCATAAATCTAAGCTCTACCAAACTCCTTTTTTTTTTGGTTTTCCAGGGAATATATTTTAAAATATGAAATACTTTTCTCAAGTATATCATGGTTTAACCTTTATTGAACATTGAGCTATTTAGTTACAATATTTTTAATTCTTCCTTATCTAGTATATAACTAATCCATTTAAAGCATTACTCAATATTTTAGATGATTAATGCTTTATACTACAACTTGCAATTGGAATTTTTATTACTTCTTCACTTCTACTTTTTTTTGTGTTATTTCCCTTGAGGCAGTTGATCTGTTGTTCTGGCAGTGAATTCTATTGTTATTCTGCCTAGCTCTATATTAAATATTTCCCTTGGTAATTTGAAAGCTATAGCACTAAATCTGCAAATTAATTTAGGTAGTATCATTATTGATATTATTTGTATGGTATACTCATGAGTGCTGACTATCACTCCAGTTATTTAAGCAGCTTTTAAAAAATTTCTTTAAGGAGCTTCCAGCAATAAGTCTATGAAATAAGAACAATTCAAGCACAAAAGTTATTACATCATCCCCTTAGTATAATACAGTTTTTTCTTTATGAAGACAAGTATACCCAAAGTCTCTTTAATCACGCTCTAAATACAAAGCTATTCATTGAGATATATCATTATATGTGTATGTATGTCTAAATCTGTATGTGTGTGTAGGTGCCTGTTTTGTGTATTTTTTACTGCAATCATATATGTCCTTTGGTTTGTTAAATATTGTTCTCTTAGTCATGATTCTCCTTTGAAATAGTATTTTTATGACTATTAAAAGTTTTAGGAGCTAAACTTTCTTAGGTTTTATGTAGAATTCAACAAAATGTCACAAACATGCAGATCTTTAATTTGAAAACTGGCAATCCATTTTTACTTAGGCTCTGTGTCATAGAACTTTTTCCCAATAAAAACATATTACTTTAGGCCTGTGTGATGTGAAAAGTAGATCATGTTTTATTGATAAATAGAATCATTTAATTGTAGACTATATACAGCAGCAAGCATTGTTTCAAAAGGCAAAAAGCCCCCAGATACCAAAATAACTGTTACATGTTGATAGCAGTGCTCTGTCTCATTACAGACTGTTCTGTTTAAAGTCTGTGAGAAACCCCAAACCTTGGGATTTTAATTACAGACTTTCCAAACCCCAACACAGCAGCCATAGAATAAGCAAATACCAGTTTTATTAGCATAATAGAATGACATGAACCAAATGAATGAATCGAGTCTCAAAGGATCTTTCTTTTTGGATGAGATGTGTTTAGACAGAATAGCAAGTGCTATAATGATTTATTTATGTTGGAAATTGGGACATAAACTTAAAGTAGCACTGCTTCGACTAATCTCTAATTGCTAGACATGGCATTACTGTGTTTTGGAGGCAATTGCATTGTGTTTATTCAAATGTCCACAGTAAACCTCAAAGCTATATTTGCATCAAAAGGAAAACAGAGGAAAAAAAAAATCTTAGTCCAAGTAAATCAAGTGAAAAACAACATTCCTGTAGACTTATAAAATAAATATCTAGAGGGTGTATATTTCATCATGATGCAAACCAGGTTGTATTCAACAATGTGAAGCGAGATGGTTATGCAATATCAATGAAAACAGTTGAAACTCAGTTGAAACACAGAGCAAAGAAATGTAAAATATCCTGAGGAGTAGAAAAATGATTTCTGAAAGGAGGGAGACAGACACACAGACATAGAGACACACAGACACAGAGACATAGAGAGATGGAAAGACAGAGAAGATTTAGACAAAGACAGAGACAAAGACAAAGTGAGATAGAGACAGAAATTGTAGACAGAAGGATGAGATAAAGACTATTCCAGAAATGTGTTTCCTATAAGTGGATTTCTTTTTTCTCTTGGAAAGAAAAGTGGACAGGCTAAAACCCCTTTAAAATCAGTTCAGAATACTCACATATATGACTCCAAGTGATTTATATGAATTCATTTGCAAATGGATTTAAAATGTTTTTATTTAGAAAAAAAGAAATTGAAAATGTTTATTTATCCCTGTGACATGAATTGATTGTCTACTTACACATAAAGTGCTAGGGATACAGAAACAAGGTTCTAGATTGCAGGCTTTTACAAGCAGAAAAGATGGACTTAAGAATAGTTGGCAAAGTTCTTTAGGACAGAATTTCTTGAATTGACCAGCAGAACAATAAACAGTTTCATTTTTCTATTTTGCTTTGGAAAAAAGAATGTGAGTTGAGACAGCAGATGAAAAGAGAGAGACAGCAGAAGAGAGAGGGGTAGCTTGCAGTAACATTCTGCTTGTCAGGACCCAAGAGGCCCAATGTGACTCTCAGGAAATTTGATAAAAGAATGTGATGAGCTCTCTCCCTCTCATTCATACTTGCTACCAATAAAAACAGAAATTTTCTCCAAAGTCTTCTCTCTTAAATTTCTTTATATTTTGTACTTCAATTAGCACCACAGATGATTTAGGGAAAGACATAATGAACCTTAACTGTTATATTTTAAATGACTCATTATTGGTGAATGAGTATTCTAAAAGGAAGGAAATAAAGAAATAAAGGTTTGAACCAATATCTAAAAAGATAAGATGCTATCATTGTCGTAATCACCATCAACAACAATGACCACTCCACCCTGGATATAAATTTTACTTTGTTTTTTGAGATTTTTCTTATGAATAATATACATATAAATGTTCATAGGTCTCTGTATGTCTATATACAGGAATACACATACATTCAAGGTTGCTGTTGTAATTGTTTTGCCTCTCTTTTAGGTGACAAACAATCTAATCTAATTGCTGCCAGGTGGGGATGAAAGTTGTACCACATTAACCAAGTTGTCTTTATTTTCATCATTGTTTAAAATGAAAAGGAATGCTTAGTGTACCCTATGCATTCATCTAACCAGAAAATATTTTTTCTTTCTTGCTTCTATCACATTTACTTTCTAAAATCTTACAGAGGCACATTCCCTGGAGGCTGTGACTATAATCATTTTATCTTTAGTATAAGTAGTATGGAAAAAAAAACAGATTAAAATCACTCTGACATATATTTACCTTTTAAAATAGGATCTTACATATAAACATGAGCATAATTACAGTGATTAGGTGACAATTAAAGTATGACAATGAAACTCGGTTTTAAGTTTTTGGAAACTTTTGGTGAAAATTTTAGTTGTTGATTTTTCCTCAAAGATTTAAAAAAATGTTTTGCTACTGTGTTCTTTATCATATGTTAGAATCACTGGTGTCAGTGTTGCTACTAGGCTTATATCCCAAAGAGATTTTAAATAAGGGAAAGAGACCTGTATGTGCAAGAATGTTTATGGCAGCCCTCTTTGTAGTGGCCAGAAACTGGAAACTGAGTGGATCCCATCAATTGGAGAATGGCTGAATAAATTGTGGCATATGAATGTTACGGAATATTATTGTTCTGTAAGAAATGACCAGCAGGATGATTTCAGAAAGGCCTGGAAAGACTTACATGAACTGATGCTGAGTGAAATAGAGCAGGACCAGGAGATCATTATACACTTCAACAATAATACTATATGATGATCAATTCTGATGGACATGGACATATTCAACAATGAGATGAACCAATCAGTTCCAATAGAGCAGTGATGAATTGAATCAGCTACACCCAGTGAAAGAACTCTGGGAGATGACTATGAACCACTACATAGAATTCCCAATCCCTCTATTTTTGTCTGCCTGCATTTTTGATTTCCTTCACAGGCTAATTGTACACTATTTCAAAGTACAATTCTTTTTTGTACAGCAAAAAACTGTTTGGACATGTATACTTATATTGTATTTAATTTATACTTTAACATATTTAACATGTATTGTTCAATCTGCCATCTGGGGAAGGGGGTGGGGGAAAGGAAGGGAAAAATTGCAACAAAAGGTTTGGCAATTGTCAATGCTGTAAAATTACCCATGAATATAACTTGAAATAAAAAGCTATTTAAAAAAAAAAAAAGAATCACTGGTGTCCTGCTCCAGAGAAAAACCTTAAATAATCATAACAGTTATAAGTTCAAAATGAATCTTCATCTTGGCCATTGTTTTGCCTATCTCTTTGCCCTAAAATCCATCTAAAGTAACACTAAAACATTCATTTGGAATTTTAAATTACATATTCAAGAAAAATAACAAAGGTTTCAATATTTTCATCTGAATTTTTCAAAACAGAATATCTTTATGTGGACTATTATTTCACAGAATAATATTGAGTGTCTGATTTCCTATTCCATTGCATATTTCATTTTAAATTGCTGGGTGTCCTGCTTTATATTTTAAATCTTATACAAATTTGAGTAATTATGTTAATTTTATTTGAGTATAGCACAGTAACAAATGATTGTCCAAACTTATATCATTTATTTTAAAAGTAAACTAAACTCTTTGAACACAGAATTGCTTTTTTAGAAACTAGAGAAAATTCTAGGCCTTTTAAATTTGCCAAATTCTGAATTAAAAATACAGGTTAAAAATTCAACACTGAAAGTTAAGAAAAAGTTTCTCTAGCCCAAGAGTATCCAAAATTTAGATATATTTTGTACAAAACTCATTATTAAAAATTGTTATTATTTTTTAAAGAAATGTGCAATTTAATAAATGTAGTAATTTATGATTACTACAAATTCATAATGCTGGAGATTTTTTTTATTTTACTGTTTATAATAGCAAGTTATGGATGTTCATATTTTAAAGAATCAAAAACGTGCAAATATTTATTTTTAACTTAAAAAATAAGGCAAAAATGAGAGAAGTTGAAGACAATATGAATAAATAAAGTTCTATTGGAAAATGGTTCAAAGCTACATGAACTTGAATATATCACAGGTCTAATCATGTCACCTAAACACAATCGTATAAAATAAGAAGCTTTATAAATTTTGTTATTAGCTTTGATCTACTTTTTTTTTTTTTTTTTGGTATTTGGCGACCCTCACTCTTACATCTTTGAGGGACTGTTAAGTGACCATAGATAGACCCTTAGTTTGGAGTGAGAAATTGTAAGTTGAAATCTGGCCTCAGCCACTTACTAGTTTTATGAGTGTGAGCAAGCCACTTAACCTCTATCTGCTTCAGTTTCCTCAAGTATAAAATGGAGATAATAATACTTTCGAGGTTTGTTGTGGAAACAAAAAAATGCTTGTAAATTGTTTTTGTGAAACTTGCAGCAAATTCTTTTTAAAAAATTCTTTATAAATTATACTTCTCATGATGATAATGAGGATAGATGATATCTCCATTCAGAGCATTAATTAAAATGTTGAATGACACAAGGTCAAGAACTAAATTTTGCTATATGCCCCCTAACAACTCCCTTCATGTTGACAAAGATTACTAACTATCACTCAACTGAAAAATTCAGTGGAACTTGGACAATATCTACCCTACATTTTTCAGGCTGATCTATAAAAACATAATGAGATATTCTCTCAACTATCAAACTGATTATGAAATTTGCCTAATGATTTCTCCATCAAAAGAAGAAATGAAATTAATCTGGCATGATTTATACTTAATTTATTTTTTGCTTTTTTTGTAAGCCAATTGGGATTAAATGACTCACCCAGGATAACTCAGCTCTGAAGATGGATTTGAACTCAGATCCTCCTGACTTCAGAGCTGATGCTCTTATATACTGCACCAACTAGCTGCCCCAATTTCTCATTTATTTTTTATTTATTATTTTTGCAAGGGGCATAATTAATTCTTAAAAAAACAATAATTCATTGCTTTTTAAATTTCTTTTCCAAGAATAGATAAACAATTTATTTTTTTCCCCAAAAGTGAGCAGCAATTAAATACTTGTAATTTCATCAGTATAGGAAATTGAACTCTCTAGTAGGAAATTGCAAATGTTCCTGACAATATGCTCCAAGACTTGAGAATTTCAGACAGTTTTTTGGGGGTTATTGAAAGGCTAGATGACTTCTTAAGGTCAAACAGATAGTATGTGTCAAGAGGCAAGATGTAAAGTCAGGTCTTCCTGGCTTCAAGACTTGTTCTATATTAACTACAACACATTGCCTCTCACCAGGTACGTGCTACTTTCTAAAACCTACTTCCTAGAATGTTAGAATTATAAAGACCACTTCCAGGAGTGGAGCCAAGATGGCAGAGACCACACACATGTTTCTTTCTGATCTTCTCCTACAATTCTCAGACTAATTAGCAAATCTAGTCTCTGAATTGCTCTGGACTGGTAGAACCCACAAATAATGGGAGTACAACAAATTATCATCAGAAGATAATTAAGAAGATCACCAGCAAAGGTCTGTTTCAATTGGAAAATGGATGGAGGCAGCCAGTGAAGGCAGCTAAGCACAGTCACCAGCACACACAATGAAGAGTCCTGGGGTAGTGTGGACTCCTCTGGGTGGTGCAGACTTTGCATGATGTAGAATCTACAAGGAGGAATTTACAGGAATCTACAGGAGTAGATTATATAACACAGCAGTGTTGGTCACTTTGCCTTGGTTGCAAGCCAGCAGATCAACAAAGTAGTTATAAAACACTCAATACAAACACAAAAGGTAAATATTGAACCCCAAAACATCAGAGTCACAAGAGACTTGGCCATGTCCAGCCAGGATCAGGAGTGAGTCAGCACTGACACAGCACAGCTGCTGCCACTTAGGGAAAGCTGCTCTTGTAGAGGAAGGCTGGAAAACTTCCCCTGCCCTAAAAGCAGACCATAACTTTGTCTAAAAAAATGAATAAAAACGTAAGGAGAACTCTGATGATAGCCAGCTTTTATGGTGAAAGAAAAGAACATATATTAAATCCTGAGGAGACTAAAGGCAGATTGTCTCCAGATGATGCCCCCAAAGGTAATATAACCTGGTGCCCATCACACAAGGCTTTTCTAGAAGAAATTTTAAAAGCTCTTAAATGAGAGCTAGAAGAAAATTGGGGGAAGAAAATGAAAACTTTGCAAGTGGATTTGGAAAAAGCATATGACTCATTAAAAGATAGGTTTGATAAAATGGAAAAAGAAAACAACTCCCAGAAAAACAGAATTTGTGAAACAGAAGAAGGAAATAACTCATTAAAAACAGAATTTGTAAAATGGAAAAAGAAAATGATTCCTTAAAAAACAGAATTTGTGAAATGGAAAAACATTCCATAGAACAAAACAATTCATTTAAAATTTCAGTTGAACAAATACAAAAAGAAGTTTAAAAAAAAAGTAAATGAAGAAAACAATTCACTAAAATTCAGAACTAAAAAAATGGAAATGAATGACTCATTGAGGCAACAAGAACCAATCAAGAAAAAAAGAAAAAATGTAAAATACATAATTGGGAAAACAGCTGAGCTGGAAAATAGATCTAGGAGAGACAAGCTAAGGATTATAGGACTCTCTGAAATCCATGATAAAAAAAATAACCAAGACACTATTTTTCAGGAAATCATCAAAGAGAATTGCTCAGATGTCATAGAATCAGAAGGTAAAATAGTGATCAAAAGAATTCATTGAACACCTCCTGAAAGAGACCCCCAAAATTAAAATGCCAAGGAATATTGTGACTAAATTTCAAAACTATTAGACTAAGGAAAAAATATTTCAAGCACCCATTAAAAAAATTCAAATACTGAGGAGCCACAATAAGGATTACTCAGAATCTAAAAGCTTCCACATTAAAGGATTGAAGGGCCTGGAATCTGATATTTCAAAAAGCAAAGGAACTTGGAATGTAGCCAAGCATTAATTACCCAGCTAAACTGAGCCTTTTCTTCCAGGAAAGAAGATGGACATTCAATGAAAATGGTGAATTCCATTTATTTCTGATGAAAAAACCAGAGCTAAACAAAAAAATTGACCTCCAAATACAGGACTCAAGAGAAGCATAAAAAGGAAGCATAAAAAGGTAAAAAGAAAAAAAAAATTCTTGAGAACTATTTCTGTTATGGGTATACATAGAGAATACCTGTATAATCTAATTTTGCTGTTATAATGTAAAAAAGAAACTAGAGGTAACAGAAAAAATGGGGGAAAGGGAAGGCAAAATGAGGGAAATTACATCTAGGAAGAGGCAAAGAAAACCTATTATAATTGAGGGAAAGAAAGGAGGGTGACAAATAGTGTGATTCTTACTCTCATCAGATTTGGCTCAAAGAAAGAATATTGGATATAATTAGTTTCACCAAGAAACTTCTCTCGCCTTATAGAACAATGGAGGGAAAAGGGGAAAAGGGAAAGGGTAGGCTAAATAGAAGGGAAAAGAGAAATAGTAGGGGAAAGGTATAAGAAAGGGTGAGGGTCTCTAAAAGAGAAGGACTGTTTGATTCAAGTAATGCTCATAAGTAAAATACTGGAGAGGAGGGAAAGGGGAAAGGAAAGAGAAAAGTATAACTTGGGGTTAACAAGATGGCAGGAAACAGAGAATTAGCAGATTTAACTGGAAATGTGAATATGCGAACTCTCACATAAAATGTAAGTGGAGAGCAGACTGGATTAAAAGCCAGAATCCTACAATATGTTGTTTACAAGAAAGATATTTAAAGCAGAATGACACATACAGAATTAAGGCAAAAGGATAGACCAGAATCTATTATTCTTCAGGTAAAGTAAAAAAAAATCAGGGGTAGCCATCCTTATCTTAGATCAAGCAAAAGCAAAAATTGATCTAATTGAAAGAAATAAGGAAGGACACTATATCTTGTTAAAGGGTACCACAGATAATGAAGCAATATCAATACTAAACATATGCACCAAGTGGTGTAGCATCTAAATTCCTAAAGAAGTTAAAAGAGTTGAAAGAAGAAATAGACAGCAAAACTATAATAGTGGGAGATCTCAACCTTGCTCTCTCAGAACTAGATAAATCAAACTACAAAATAAATAAGAAAGAAGTTAAAGAAGTAAATAGAATACTAGAAAAGTTAGATATGATAGATCTTTAGAGAAAATTGAATGGAGACAGAAAGAGTACACTTTGTTCTTGACAGCTGATGGAACCTATGCAAAAATTGACCATCTATTAGGACATAAAGATGTCAAAATCAAATGGAGAATGGCAGAAATAGTAAATGCATTTTTTTCAGATCATGATGCAATACAAATTACATTCAATAAAAGAGCTGGGGAAAATAGCCTAAAAAAGTAATTGGAAACTATATAATCTCATCCTAAAGAATGAATGGGTGAAACATCAAATCATAAATACAATCAACAATTTCACCCAAGAAAATGACAATAATCAGACAACACACCAAAATTTGTGGGATGCAGCCAAAGTGGTAATAAGAGGAAATTTTATATCTCTAGATTCTTACTTGCATAAAATTGAGCAAGAGGAAAATCAATAAATTGGGCTTGCAACTAAAAAAGATAGAAAAAATCCCTCAATCAAATACAAAATTTGAAATTCTAAAAAGGAGAGATCAATAAAATTGAAACAAAAATAATAATTGCATTAATAAATAAAACTAAGAGTTGGTTTTATGAAAAAAACAACAAAACAGACAAACCTTTAGTTAATTTGATTAGAAATAGGAAAGAGGAAAATCAAATTGTTAGTCTCAAAAATGAAAAGAACTATTCACCAATGAAGTGGAGATTAGAGGAGAAATTATTAGGAGTAAAGTAATTACCCAACTTTATGCCAATGAATTTGACAATCTAAGTGAAGTGGAGAAATACCTACAAAAATATATATTTCCCAAAATAACAGAAATGATTTAAATAGTTCTGTTTTAGAAAAAGAAATAGAACAAGCTATTAATCAACTTCTTAAGGAAAAATCTCCAGGACCAGATAGATTTACATATAATTCTACCAAACATTTAAAGAACAATTAGCTCCAAAAGTATATAAATTTTGCCAAAAAATAGGGAATGAAGGATTCCTACTGAATTCCTTTTATGACACAGACATGGTACTGAAACCTAAATCAGGGAGGACAAAAATAGAGAAAAAAATTATAGACCAATCTCCCTAATGAATATTGACACAAAAAATCTTATATAAACTATTAACAAAGAGATTACAGAAAATCATCCTCAGAATAATACACCATGACCAATTAGGATTTATACCAGGAATACAGGGCTGATTCAATATTAGGAAAACTATTAGTATAATTGGTTATATCAATAACCAAATTAACAAAAAAAAATGATCATCTCAATAGATGCAGAAAAAGCATTTGATAAAATCCAACACCTATTTCTAATAAAACACTAGAGAGTATAAGAATAAATGGACTTTTCCTTAAAACAGTCAGTATCATCTATTTAAAACCATCAGTAAGAATCATATGTAATGATGATAAAGTGGACCCATTCCAAATAAGATCAGGGATGAAACAAGGTTGTCCACTATCATCATTACTATTCAATATTCTATTAGAAATGCTACTCTTAGCAATAAGAGAAGAAAAAGAGATCAAATAAATTAGAGTAGATAATGAGGAAATCAAATTATCCCTCTTTGCAGATGATATGATGGTATACTTAGAGAACTCCAGAGACTCTACTTAAAAGCTATTAAAAATAATCCACAACTTCAGCAAAGTTTCAGGATATAAAATAAATCTACATAAATCATCAGCATTTTTATGCACCACTAAAAAAAATCCCAACAGCAAGAGATATAAAGAGAAGTTCCATTTAAAATAACTGTCGATAATATAAAATATTAGGGAATCTATCTGCCAAGGGAAAAGTCTATATAAGCAAAACTACAAAACACTTTCCACATAAATAAAGTCACATGTAAGCAACTGGAAAAATATCAAGTGCTCTTAGATAGGTGGAGCGAATATAATGAAGATGACAATATTCCTTAAACTACTCTATTTATTTAGTGTTATACCAATCAAACCCCCAAGAAACTATTTTACTGATCTAGAAAAAAAATAACAACAAAATTCATCAAATGACAAAAGATCAAGAATTTCAAAGGAATGAATGAAGAGAAAATTAAATGAAGGTGGCCTAGCTGCAATAGCTCTAAAACTATATTATAAAGCAGCAGTCATCAAAACCATTTGGTATTGGCTAAGAAATAGAAAAGTTGATCAGTAAAAATTAGTTAGCTTCACAGAACAAAATAGTCAATGATTATAGCAATCTAGTATTTGACAAACTCCCAAATCCCAGATTTTGAGATGAGACTTCACTATTTGACAAAAACTGCTGCAAAAATTAGAAATTAGTATGGCAGAAACTAGGCATAGACCCCCACCTCACATTGTATACCAAAGACATGGTCAAAATTGATCCCTGATCTAGACATAAAGAATGATATTATAAGCAAATTAGAAGACCATAGGATAGTTTACCAATCAGATTTGTGGAGGAGGAAAGAATTTGTGATCATTATTGATCATAAAAGTGATGATTTTGATTTAAAAGTTTTTGTACAAACAAAATTAATGCAGGCAAGATTAGAAGGGAAAAAATAAACTGGGAAAACATTTTTACATCCAAAGGACCTGATAAAGGCCTCATTTCTAAAAAATACAGAGAATTGACTCAAATTTATAGTTGTTCAAGCCATTCTCCAATTGATAAAAGATCAAAAGATATGAACAGACAATTTTCAGATAAAGAAATTAAAACTATTTGTAGTCATATGAAAAGGTGCTCTAAATCACTATTGATCAGAGAAATGCAAATTAATTTAACTCTGAGATACCACTACACACCTGTCAGATTGGCTAAGATGACAGGAAAAGATAATGACTAATGTTGGAGGAGATGTGGGAAAACTGGGCCATTGATACATTGTTTGTGGAACTGTGAATGGATCCAAGCATTCTGGAGAACAGTTTGGAACTATGCTCAAAAAGTTATCAAACTGTGCATACCCTTTGATCTAGTAGTGTTTCTACTGGAATTATATGCCAAAGAGATCTCAAAGGAGGGAAAGGAACTCACATGTGCAAAAATGTTTGTGGCAGCTCTCTTTGTAGTGTCAAGAAACTGGAAACTGAGTGGATACCCATCAATTGGAGAATGGCTGAATAAATTATGGTATATGAATGCTATAGAATTCTATTGTACTTTAAGAAAAGAGCAGCAGGATGATTTCAGAGTCTTAGAGAGACCTACATGAATTGATGCTAAGTGAAATGAGCAGAGCCAGGACATCATTTATATATGGCAACAACAAGACTACATGATGATCAATTCTGATGGATGTGGCTCTCTTCAACATTGTGATGATTTAAACCAGTTCCACTTGTTCAGTGATAAAGAGCCATCAACACCCAGATAGAAACCATGGGAAGAGAGTGTGGAACACAACATAGCATTCTCATTCTCTCTGTTGTTTTTGCTTGCATCTTGATTTTTTTCTCAGTTTTTCTTTTTCTTCCTTCTTGATCTGATTTTTTCTTGTGCAGCAAGAAAACTGTATAAATATGTATATCTATATTCAATTAAAAATACTTTCAGTTCACTTTAGAAAGAATTAGAAATGCCCTGGATATCTCAGTCAGCCCAGTTTTTTTGTTTTTGTTTTTTAGATATTTAGGAATGAAGTTCCAAAGAACTTGGGAGACAGATCTTGAAAACACAGAATCCAACAATAACTTGAATTTGACAAACCTTGAATTCAACCAATCTTTTACTAATAAATATATTAATATTTATTGATTGGTTTATTGAAATGAACATATCTAGTGTACTAGAAACATTTTCTTTTTAATAGGAAATGCCATACTAATTTTTTTTAAAAAAGCATTTTACTAAGACTTCTAAAACAACTTTAGAGATGACAACATGAAGTTAGAGAGGGAAACCTGCTTAGGATTTACAGTAAACAGTTTGGGGGGGAAATTTATTTAGGAAGAGACTATATAAAGTGATGATGGGTTGATCAAATATGAGAAGCTCCAAATGCCAAAAAGTGACTGACCTAATTTTTACAAGAGTATACATGAATAAGAAGCCCAGGTAAATGAGTTTGACTTCAACAAGAAGATAAGATAATCAATCAATTGCTTGCAAGTTAAAGAGTGACAAAATGATACAGAAAAACTAGACAGATAACAGATCTATCAATATTGTATTAGTAAACTGTGTAGTCTAATAATAGAGATTCCTTTATTCAGGATTGATTGCAGCAGAAAGAGAGTTGACATAATCACTGCACCATGAATATGTTTATTGTAAAGACAAACAAAATCTTGAACAAATGATATTTGGTATCTTGTCATATGCCCGAAGGGGAAAGGAACCTTGAAGATGAAATTTTCAGCCAGGAGAATGGCTGAATATGGAAATATATTTCTAGGCTCCAAAGCTGACAAACTTAAGATTTACTTGAGAAAAGAAAGATATTTCTGAGTAAGTGCTCACCATTTCTTAAAACTCATCTCTCATTCAGTTTTGTGCTTTGTATATTGTTTTTAACTCTGAACACTATTTGTTATAGTCCAGCAGCTTATTATTGTGTGAAGAGCTAAATGGTACAGTGAATAAAGAGAAGGTCTGGAGTCAGGAAGACTGACAAATTCAGTTTAAGATACATTAATTATGTGATTCTGGACAAGTCACTTAATCCTACTTGCCTCAGTATTTTCATCTGTGAAATGAGCTGGAGGAGATAATACTCCAATATCTTTTCATCTATTGTTTGTTAGTCATTTAGTCATGTCTTACTATTCATAATCCCATTTGGGGTTTTCTTTAAAATGATACTAAAGTAGTTTGCCATTTCCTTCTCCAGCTCATTTTACAGATGAGGAAACTGAGGCAAAGTGATTTCCTGAGGATTACACAGGTATTTTCTGATGCCAGATTTTATCTCAAGAAGATTAGTTTTTCTGATTTCAGGTCTGTCACTTTGTCCATTGAACAACCTAGCTGTCCCAAATAATTTTGTTGTGTTGCCTTAGTCATTTCAGTTGTGTCCAAGTCTTCTTTATTACATTTAGATTTTTCCCAAAAAGAGGTTTGTAAGGGTATAATCTGACTGAAAAAAGACTGAACTAGATTTTCAAAGTCCAAGTAAGAAAAGCACATGTTTTGAGGATATGAAATTATATATCTGTCATCAGAAAAGCATCTAGATAAATCTGGAAAGATTCATCTTTAGCTTTGCCACTAGATAACAAGATTTTGGTCACAAACATGTAAAAAAAACTTTATTTATATATCACAAAATTATAATGTACAGTGGTGGGGTGAATATCCATACCACTGAAATCATGGGTCATTTTGATGTTAAAAAAAAATCCAAAGCTTTTCCCAAGTATATAATACATACCTACATACATATATATTATATAGCATCTCCAAGCAAACTAATTTTTTAAGAGGAATACAATGTAGTATAGGAAGGAAGCCAAATTTTTATTTTGCAGTATAGACAAGTATACAGTAGAGCTTGGTTGGTCCAACCCTTGTGAAAACGAATCATTAAATTTTCATTGTAAACTTTTATACCTCAAAAATTGACAAACATTATAAATCAGGACTTGATTTATTGTTTTGTTTGTTTACTAGACATTGGAAAGAGATGGAGCAAATGTAAATAGCACAAATTAAAAATGTATCATGCATATAATTTTTTAGATTGCTTCTTGCTAGCCATTTACCAGCACAGCACATTATTAAAAACATAATTTTGTTGTTATTGTTTAGTTATTTTCAGTCATGTCTGTGGTTCCTATACATTTTAGATCACAAAATAGATTTTTAATATAAAGCATAAAAATAAAAATAACCAGTTACAAATATAAATGTCTTCTAATATTACATATGCTTTCTTAGAATGAAAATTCATTGTTAAATACTTTGAAGTCTCCCTGATGTTCTGATGGGTACATGACAATGTTCTGGTTCTTCTTTTTTCTTTTCCTATCTATTTTTTTTTCTTATTTGGTATTTAAGTTTTAAGTAAATACGTTGGCAAAATTGTTGTTGTTGTTTTTTTTTTTTAAAGAATAACACTATTCAGGAATAATCTTTAACAGGTATATCTTTAACAGATACAGCTCTTTTAAAATAGACTTACAAAAGAATGTATAGCCCAACATCACGAAGTTAATCATGCAGAATGAAAGAAGAAACTAACCTTTAACTCTGTTCTTGGAAGCAGCCGCTGATACCAAGTAAAAGTGTGCACAAGAAGAAGAGAACAAAAATATGTTAGACAGAGGCTGTTAGAACACAGAATAAAGAGAAAGTTCTAAGAATGTATAAAACTATTTTAAGATTGCATGCATGGCTGGTGTATTTCAGATGTATATTATCTATTTTAAAGCAGAATAGATAATTTTCATTAGTACATTATATTTTGTTAGTGTATGAAAAAATATATTTTAATGTGGAGGTCTGAAATGTTAGGAATGAAAGTATATTGTCACCAAATTATATAAGCATCATCAGGCAAATGTGCGCTCTATGTCATTCATTTTCTTCTTTTACTTCAATAAATACCATAGAAATAGAATTAAAATTAAAATCAAACCTGAGTAGAAGTTTATTACTCACACTGAAGTTGGGTCTTAAATTTTGAACTTATACTAATGAGAATGTTTTCATGGAAAATACTGAGTACACAGAGTAGTTATAAAGGTCAGGTTTACACAACCAAATCAAAATATTATGAGACAGTCATTCTAATTTGATTATCAGCATGATTGTAAAATCAATAGACTTTTAAATTGCTCTAAATAGATTGTTTTATATTCAGAATTAGGATATTTCTTCATTCTTTTTATCTATGAAAATAACTTTGTGCATGCTTCAAAGAAAGCACTATTTTAGAAGTGGGTAATGCATTAGTATTTTTATTAAAGTATCTTTTTGCCTTTGGAAACACTTCCTTTATCAAGGCAAGTTTTCTAGGCAAAATGACTGATATTATTTTATTAGAAACTCTGTTTTTTTTGAGAAGGGGATAATAAGCTACTAGCCTCAATGGATCTGAGAGTGACATACCTATCACTTTAATAGATTAACAGAATTATTGTTTGGTGTTTAATGTTAATATCTGAAAATTTAAAAATTCATTTGCATTATGAAGTATATAGCATGTTTGTTGCACATTAAGGAAGTTTGTGTTTTAGTACTTGTAAATCACATATCTAGGACTTGTAAATACACATAAAAGTTCCCAAAATGTATTTCATTATAAAAATTAACCAGGAAATGATGAAGAGGTTTCCAGACATACCTGAACATATGTATTAGTCTAAAAAAAATTGAGAGCCTTCAAGCAAAACCATTAACTTGCTAATTTTTATATTTATCTTAATGTAGATGGAATCAAGAGGAAAATAGCTCAGATTACTATATGGAACATTATAATTAAATATTAATTCATTATAATTTTATTTGAAGTTATAATTGCTAGTACTATTTCTTCCATGTAATTACATATATGATGCAGAAGGGGCTGTGGGTTTTATTTATTTATTTTTTAGTCTTTTATATGTTATCAAATATATGTAAGGTATATTGGGCTTTTTTTTATCAAATCAAACCACTTTGATGATGAATTCAAATTCTTGGAAATTATGCTACCCAAACAAGCTCAGTTGACAAAAGGGATGTGCAAAGGAGGCAAAAATGATCAGCAATTATTCTGTAATTATGATAATTGTAATAGATGGAAGAGGGAGCAAAAGCTCTTATATTTCAGAATTTGCATCTTGAACTCAGAAAAAAAAGACTAGGTAGACAAAGACCAAGGAAGATAATGTTTCTTTCCCAAAAAATGTTCATTTAATTTTCCCTTTTTTTATTCCTTTTCTCTTATGGGATCTTGTAGAATGTAATTACATTATTAATTAATGTTAACATTATTAACTAATAATTTAGACATTAATCTGATGGTAAGTGGGATAAATGGGAGCATTATATTTTTATCATAAAATAGTAAATATTTAATTAAAAGATAAAGTTAAAAAGAAAGAGGAAGAATAATAAAAGTAAATTCAAGGACTCTGAGCTAGAACAGGGAAGAGAGAATTTGGGGAGGAAGCTAAAGTGTAATTAAGAACTAGCTACTAATAAATGATGAAGATCAAACTGGCACAATTTAATGGAAGAAAACAAAAGGCAGTAATTGTAATATTAATTTTGAATGGATCAAACTATAGGATAAAGAGAATGACAAATGAATAATAAAATAAATATACTAATTAATTATGCATAAGAACCATTAAAAACCTAAAGATACAAAGTAAAAAACAAGAGTCTAAATAATTATGATTTCCGTAAAATAAACATAAAAGTTGATAATGTCAAGAAATGCAAATACAATATTATGCCTAAAAGATTAATAAATAATGAAGTGATACACACTAGCAAATGCCTTAATTCTTTAAGGAAAAGCCCATTAAAATGCAAAAATGAGATGGTAACATTAATTTATAGGTTATTAATTCTTAACTTTTAGAGTTAAGTAAATTAAATGGAAAGATTTCTTAAAATTCTAGGTAAGCTGAACAGATCATTGGAAACAATGTATTTCAAAGACATTGATTTCTGAATGATGATGTTAACAATATGTATTTTTCAGCATTGTAGAGTACTCTTATATAAAACAATCATATTCTAGGTCATAAGTTAACAGGAACAAAAATAGTTGACCTAAATGGAGAGAATCAACAATACCTAAAATAATGGTAAGAACAAATTTTTAAAGTCTTAGAAACAACAAATAATTTAAAGATAATTATAAAAATGCAAAAGAAAATATACTTTATGTGAACCAGCTAAAAAAAATCATCTAAATAAAATTTATATATCTGGAAATACATGAATAGGGAAAAAAAGAGACTAGTAATCTGAAAATTCAATTAAAAAGAAAAAGGAAAAGGAAAAACTTTAAAAAACAATAGCAAAAGAACAATTCTGTAAAATCATAAGCAAAATACATGAAACTGAAAGTAAAACATCATACTGAAAAGAAAAAAGGATGAATTTGATAAGCCATGATTTTATTTAATCAACAAAGGGAGGAAAATCAAAGTACCAAAATAAACAATGAACAATATGAATTCACAAAAGATTATATAAAATGAGAAATCAAGCAAATTTTAACCACTGACAGAGAAAAAAAAACCTTCTACAGATGGAGTTACAAATAAATTCTATTAAATGTTTACAGAATAACCAATACTTGTCCAGAAAATGAATGCCAATAGAGAAATTAGGCACATTAACAAACAAGAAATAAGTATGACAATATTAATAAAATCAGAAATGGCTTTCAACAAACCACAGCACTTAATTGTGTTTAAAATTCTAAGAAAACATAGGCATGGTAGAACCTTTGTTTTACATGATCAAAAGAATATTTAAAATTGAGTTTATATTATTTAAGTTGATAATCACTAGGTTCTTTTCTAGTAGCTAAAGGATAAAACAAAGATGACCTGCTCCCTAATATTATTATTGCTTAATAAAGGAAATGTTAGTTACAGAAATAAGAAAAGAAAAAATCTAAAGAAATAAACATCAGCAAAAAAGAGGCAATACTATCACTCTGAAAGATAGTCAAACAGACTGAGAATAAACCAAGAAATTATTTAAGAGGATTAACAATTTTTGTAAAATATTGCATAAACTAGTGTAGTATTGTGTACAGAAATCTGACTTGAAGTCAAGAAGACCTGGATGTAAATTGTGCCTCTGACATATACTGCTTCATGTGATCAAACACCTTTCTTAAGACAATAAATTGCAGATTGGCTGCTGATATGTTAGTGGAGAGATTTACTTAGTAGAATTTATTACACTAAGAAATTGTGTTTCATTATAAAATAAAAGTAGCAATTTATAAAATAAATCAATAAAATCATGAGCAATTATTTATAATAAAACTTCTCAAACAGGGAGTGTCAACCTCAAGAAACAATGTGGGGATCTCAAAAAAATTTCATCAAGTTAATCGTTTATGTAAAAATAAACAAGCACATTCATCAAATTAAAATTTGCTTTGGCTTTTAATAAATTGTAACATTATACCAAAAAATTATTTTAAAATAAATTTCTTTATGATTTATTATCAATAAAGGTTTGATTTGTATACTTAAAAAATAAATCTATAAACCCAGGGTCACATAAAAATGTCTGAGTGAACATATAGAATGTTATAGATTCTATTAATCTAGATACATGGCCCCTGTATCAGAGCGTTTTGCTCAACTGTTTTATTTCATGTTGTAAATAAAAGAGGATCTATATAGATAAGTATGTATGTGTGTTTACATACATATGTGTGTATGCTGGTTTATATTTAAATGGAGTGGAATGAAAAAAATCACAAAAAAGAAATTAAAATATTAATAAAATAATTGCAAAATACATAAAATATCAGAAAGTTAACTTACCAAGATGTACATAATATATTTATAAATATATCCACAAAATACTTTAAGAAAAATAAAGGAAGACTTGAATAATTATATATTTGGGTATACGCATAGGTACACATATAAATATATATGTATGTATGTATGTTCATTGTTCATGGTTGGGTAACTCTAATATAATAATGATTCTAGACCAAATTCATCTATAGATTTAGTATTATACCAAACTAAAAGGGGCTACTTTGTAAAACTAGGCAAAATAATAACCAGTCATTTGTATGAACCAAAGGTCAAAAATTACAAGGAAGTGGCTGCTATCTGATGTAGTAGGTAGAGCACAGACTCTGAGTTAAAATTTTAATTCAGACACCTATTAGTTGTGTAACTCTGGGCAAGTCTCCTCACCCCATCCCACCACTCCTCATCAATCCTCTTTCCCCCCCCAAAAAAAATAACAAGGGGCAGCTAGGTGGGGCAGTGGATAGAGCACCAGCCCTGAAGTGAGGAGGACCTGAGTTCAAATCTGACCTCAGACACTTAACACTTCCTAGCTATGTGATCCTGGGCAAGTCACTTAACTCCAATTGCCTCAGCAAAATAATAATAATAACAACAACAAGGAAAATAATAATCATAGAGTCAAATCTCAAAGGGATCTATAGGAGTCCATTGTGTAAGAAAATCATATGGTGAAATGACTACCATCCTGCTTCAGGCTAGCTTTCATCACTTTTACCCTGTACTACTATAGTAACTAGCTTTCAAATTGGGTCTTTGTGGTCTACCAGCTGATAAGATCACCACAGTTTAGTCAGAAAAAGACATTAAGAAATATTCCCCAATAAATATAGAAAGAAATATTACAAATAGTGTTAAAAGAAATGTACATTATCAAAAACTGTAGACAAATGCACCTAATCAAAAACTTAAAACAATTCTAAGGAATTAACTCATACAAAATAACGAAGATATCATAAAGAAGAGAGATGGTCAATCTTGGAGTACTTGTAAGAGATATTCACCTTGATATATCATATTTAGATTTATAAATAGATGAAAACTTTCTGGAAAAACAAAACAAAACAAAAAAATTTGAAGTTGCGCCCAAAAAATAACTCTATAGTTCATAGTCCTTTATCTTGCACCTCTTCAAGATTCAGTTCAAAAACAACCATCGGCAAGAAGATTTTCCTAGTCCCTTCTATGCCAAATATATTTTCTCTAAAATTAATTTTTATTCATAGTATATATTTATTTGCATGTTATTTATTCCATTAGAAGGCAAATTCTTTGAGACCAGGTATTATATTTTGGTTCTTTTTCTATATCCCTAGTGCTTAGTACAATTCCTGGCATATACTGAGCTCTTTTTATTTGCTTGGTAACCAATCCAAAAATACCATTAGTATTTAGACATTACAAGGAGACTAATTCTTAAAATAAAGGTCCAGAATAATTCACAGCAGCATCTACCATAGTAGCAAAAAATATAAAATGAAATATGTACCTATTAATTGGCGACTTAGATAAACAAATTTACTGTATGAATGGCATGGAATATTGATGTACTGTAAGGCATAATAAATATGAAGAAGATTCATTTAAAGATACATTGAAATACTTGGACAAACAGATGTGGAGCAAAGAAAACATTCGACTAAAATATTAAACTTAGGACAAAAATGAATAAACACTAAAAGACAAAAGAATTTATAATGAGAGCAGTCATTAAAGTTAGTCCTGAGAGATTAATGTTAGAAAATACTTTCTCTTAGTTGATAGATGACTGAGTGAACATATAGAATGTTATATATTCTATTAATCTTGATGCATGGCCCCTGTATCAGAGTGTTTTGCTCAACTGTTTTATTTTATATTGTAAATATAAGGGGATCTATACAGATATGTGTGTATGTGGTTTATATACATATGTGTTTGCTGGTTTATATTTAAATGCATTTTATATTTATAGTATATACACATTCATACATACAAACATATAGGGAAATGATGTTGGAAAACAATTGTGATATTGAGAAGTATATTTTAAAATTATTTTTTAAAAAAGAAAAATTCTTAAAATTCTTAAATATAACTTAAGGGCAGCAGAGTTATGTGTCTAAATGTCTTCAAAACTTTGGGGTTTTCTTTCTTTCTTTCTTTGGCAATTAAACTACCAAAGATAGAAAAATAAAAAGGGGTTGGATGTGTGTGTGTGTGTGTGTGTGTGTGTGTGTGTGTGTTTGTGTGTGTGCTCTTGCCCAGAAAAAGCATGACAGGAATATGAGACTGGTTAATATAATTGGAAAGGGGCTAGACTACTAGGCTTGTTAGCCCAATTATAATTCTCTGCATATTCAATAAAAAGAGCCAAGATGACAGTAACACTGTCATAAATGTCATGTTCAATACTTGTAAGATTTTCCATTGACAGCATAGTCCAATTATAAGTCAATTGTAAAGCTTGCATTGCACAACACCCAATGTAGCCAAAAATTATCTTAAAAATATAATTCTAATGCTCCTTGATGAAAATGAAAAGAAAGCAACTTTCGCTATTTTAACTAGAGAAAAGTTTTGGATAAAGTATCAATAGTTCTTCACCTTTGTTAATTAAAAAAGAAAAAAAGGAGGCAGTTAGATGGTTTAGTGGATAAAATGTGGAGCCTAAAATTAGGAAGTCTCTTCTTGAATTCATATCTAATTTCAGACACTTGCTAACTGTGTGGCCACAGCCAAGTCACTTAACTCTGTTTGTTTCCTTGTCTGTAAACTGAGTAGCAGAAGAAAATAATAATATCTTTGCCAAGAATACCCCAAAAGGAGTCACGACTGAAAAATGATTGAATTGAACAGATGTAACAATGACAAGTCATCATAGATAGTCACACAGTAACTATTCAATAAATCTTAGCTTTATTAAATTTCATAAAGTTTTAGTTAAAATGCAAAATATCTTAAGGAAGAATTTATATATGCATTTGCTTTTGTGAGGAAATGTCTATCAGGAGTGATAAAAAATTACAGTTGTAAATAAAGTTGCATCTTGATTCTTTAGTGAATTTAAATTATTTTCAAGTTTGGTCCTGTTTTTCAATAACAACAAATCAATTTCAAAGTGATAAATAAACCTAAACAGTTTTTTCAATAGTTTGTCAATCTCCTTGATTTTTTAAAAATACTGAATCACACATATGCATAGGTACAATAAAGAAAAGTAGTTATAAGTCTCTAATATCAGAAGACCTACGGGCAAAGTCTGGATCTGCCATTAAGAAATTCCACAATTTGGGTTAACTATTTAAATTATCTACATGTTAATTTCTTCATCTGTCAAGGTGTGGGGTTGTGTGATACCTGTATTACTCACCTCCCATGTTATGCCAAATACTGTCCTGAAATGTACTATACAAATGTGAGCTATTCATATGTTCATAAATTTAAATTTGGAAGGGAATTTAAAAGGCCAAACACTATTTTGCAAATGAGGAAATGTAGAAGTCTGGGCTGCTTTAACTTACAATCCCCCAAAATAAATCTAAACTATTGACTTACTAATTAAGAACCTCAATTAAAATTTGGAGAATATTAATAAATGAGTACTTTTTTAATATAGGGGATTCTGATCAAATAAAAGATGAAGATCAGGGACAAATATAGCCGAACATTTCATTTCCACTTCCAAACAACATCAGATATTTGTGAGCTATGAGAATAGGGCACTATCTCTCATATCGTTAGGTTTTAACTTTCAAAATGTGCTTTCATATTGACATAAAACAAATTAGCTAACTCTATTTCCATATTTTTACTTTTATTAGATGAAATATATGGTGAAAGAGTTTATAACAGATAATTTGAAATATTTATAGAACTAAAAATATTAAGGGATCATTAATCTAGGTTATAACACTGTGGAACCCTGACTATAATTTCTCTTGCTAGAAACAATCTAAAATATTTCTCTTTTTTTGAAGTATATTATTTTATTGTTCCCATTATTTAAAAAAATATAAAAGCTTTTTTAATTTTCAAAACACATGTAAAGATAATTTTCAACATTCACCCTTGTTTTCCAAAATTTTTACCCTTTCTCTCCCCCTCCATCCTTTCCCTAGATGGAAAGCAATCCCATATAAGTTATATATGTGTAATTCTCCTAAACATATTTCCACATTTATAATATTGTATAAGACAAATCAGATCAAAAGGGGAAAGATGAGAAAATATAAGCAAGCAAATAATAGCAGCAAGAAAAAAAGGTGGAAATACCATTCTGTGATTTATATTTAGTCTCCATAGCCCTCTCTCGGTATGCAGATGTCTCTTTTCATCACAAGTCTATTAGAATTGCCTTGAATCACTTCATTATTGATAAGAGTCAAATCCACAATTGATCACCACATAATCTTGGGTACAATGGTTCTCTTGGTTCTACTTAATTCACATAGCGTGAGTTCCTGTAAGTCTTTCCAGGCTTTTCTGAAATCAGCCTGTTCATCATTTTTAATAGAACAATAATATTCTAATATATTCATATACCATAATTTATTTAGCTATCCAGTCAGTTTCCAGTTCCTTGCCACTACAGAAAGAACTGCTGCAAACATTTTTGCACATTTGGATTCTTCTCTCTTTTTATGATCTCTTCGGTAAATAGACCCAGTAGAAATACTGCTGGGCACTATCTCTCATCTCCTTAGGTTTTAACTTTCAAAATGTGCTTTTATACACATACAAAATTTTATACAAAATGTCCGCTTTTATACGGACATAAAACAAATCAAAGGGTATACATCGTTTTATAGCCCTTTGGTCATACTCCAAATTGCTCTCCAGAATGATTGTATCTATCAGTTCACAACTCCATCAACAATGTATTAGTCCTTAGATCTAATTTTATTTTTGTGAAATATGTTTTGCAATTGTATTCACATATTTCTTGGCTTTATCTTAGAAAGTAGACTCCCAAATATTTTACATTATCTACAATTATGAAATATTTATTTTTTCTAAACTTACAAAGGAAGTTTCTTGAAATCCTTTGCTATTTCAGTTTATTTTATTCTCTTTCTTGAATACTACCACCTTGATTTTTAAAAAAAGAATCCTCATGGGGAAAAAAAAAAAAAAACCATAATGGAGAGAGGATTTTATATTGCTCCTATTCTCATATACTCATTACCTATAAAATTGCACAGTTTCCCCACAGACAATTTTATTATTTTGACAAAAATTGGAATCAAGCTTAATTGTAACAAATAATTTTTTAAAGTTTGACTTTGTACCTAAAATAAATTATTTTTCAGATATTTATTAATCAATTCTGCACAAATTTCCTTAAATAAGAAAATTAAATTGCTAAAATTCACATATACATCATATTCTGTGTGTTTTGTGAGGGGGGAGTGGGGAGTGGGTCTCTAATCATCTTCTGAAAGATTGAAATTTCTATATTGTTCATCATCATCATTTTTTAATGTTACAATAGTACCCAGGAAAAAATATTTGGTTCCATATAACTTTCATTTATCTTTTTTCTATTTTCTCACACAAATTTCTTTTGAAATACTAAGTTAAATTGAGAGTTTAGATCTTTATGAATAACTTTAAAAACTTGGGGCTTTTAAACTTGGGGATTATAAAAAAGGCAAAGGGACCCACATGGGCAAAAATATTTGTAATGGCCTTTTTTGTAGTGACAAGAAACTGGAAAATGAGTAGATGTCCACTAGTTGGGGAATGACTGAATAAATTATAGCATATGAATATAATGGAATATTATTACTATGTAAAAAATGATCAGCTTGATGATTCCAGAAAGAACTGGAGAGACTTATATGAACTGATGCTAAGTGAAGTCAGTAGAACCAAGAGAACATTGTACATAGCTACAATAAAACTATATGATGATCAACTGACAGATGGACTTGGCTCTTTTCAATAGTAAGGTGATATAGGGCAATTCCAATAGACTTGTGATGAAGAGAGCTCTCCGCATCCAGAGAAAGAGCTACAAAGATTTTGTGTCGATCAAGCATTTTCACCTTTGTTGTTTGTTTTTGTTTGCTTGCTTATTCTTTTCTTGCTCATGTTCCCCTTTTTGATCTGATTTTTCTTGTGCAGCATGGTAAATATAGAAATGTTTAGAAGAACTGCATATATATATATATACATATATATATATATATATACACATACTTATACATATATATTATAAATATATATATATATATATATATATATATATATATATATATATATATTACTTGCTGTCTATGGAAGTGGGGAAGGAAGAAAAACTTGAAACACAAGGTTTTGCAAGGGTGAATGTTGAAAAGTATCTTGGCATATATTTTGAAAATAAAAAGCCATTATAATAAAAAAGCTTGTTTCTTTTTTAAAATTTTTATTTTACATACCTTACTATTAGGCTTTCCCATCCTAGATGGCACTATGATCATGAGATTATCCCTGCCTTAAAATTTTCATCTCCCTCTTAGTTCCTCTAGCACTGGTTGACTGCTCATCCCTTTAGGTTCATTTCCTTTTCTCTCTTGATTCTTTTAAAACTTCCTGACAAGATCTTAAACTATTATTTTTTCACTGTTTCTCAATTTTATACTTCTTCATGAGATTATGGTTGTAGCATCCCTACATCTGAGTTCAAAATCCTGAAGGTTTTGTCACAAGAAGGATTCAAATTCTTGCCTCTGGAAAAGACTAGTAAATACAACTTCTTGAATGAATCTGTCATACCATCTATCATTAAAAAAGCCTTAAAACATGCCAGAAATGTTAATAGATTTAGTTTTTGTATATGTATTGAAGGGATATTTCACATTCATACTTCTTAGATTTTCAAACTGATTTCAAGAATGTAAATACATCAATGCATAAAACAATCCTGTGAAGAATTAGATCATTGAAACATGACCCATAGAATGATTTAAGGGCAGATATTGTGTTCATTTTGGATGGATAAATTTGCAGTAAAAGGCTTATTTTAATAGCTTTTTTTTTGAAACTGAACTAAGAGTTTTCTAACCTTTTCTCCCTGATCTGCAGTTTTTTCTGGTTTGTGATTGTAAGGAAGTCTGAATAAACCATCTTTCTAGCAGTGCAGATTGGCAACTACTCTATAATTTATAGTTGGAGAGTTGATAGTTACCTGACTTATCCATAATCACACAGTCTACTTTGAGACCACCCTTGAATGCAATGCTAATTCTTAACTACAAAATCAGTTCTCAATATACCACTCTATCCTTTGGAAAATTAAAATAGCTAGAAATTCAACTTATAGGTTAAATCTTTTAAAAGTCAGAACTTTTAAAAATTGAGATATTTATTTGTTAGATAATAATGTGTGGACTTTTTGTTTGATAGTTCATTCAATATAAAATAGAGCCTAAAATTGTCAATTACATAACAAAAAACCCTTTTAATTTCCTTATTTTGTTAAAACACAAAATGATATGATAAAATGGAAAACATTTCAATAAAATTTTATCAGTGAATGGCAAAAAGTTCAATTCTTTCTTTCTTGAAAAAAATAGAATAAATAACTATAATACTGACACTTTTGCTTATATTCTTATGCTACTTGTCAGTTTTAATCACTTGTGGTATTTCTTGTCATTCTTACAACAACCCAATGAGGTTGATGCTTTTATTTTTCTCATTTAACTCATAAGGGAACTGAGGCTGAGAGAGGTTGAATGATTTGCCCAGAGTCACATAGCTTGTGGATGTTTGAGACAAGATTTGAATTCACTTCTTCCTAAATTTGTGTAACATGCTATTTCCAATGGGCTACTTAGCTACCTCACTATGTAACACCTTGACCAACTTTAGCATTTTTTTCACTTATCTCCTACTGAATACATATATTTTAGATAGTTTTACATAAATTATCTTTTAATTTTATTTACATATTTTGAAATGTTCCCTCTTTCAATCATATTTTCTCTTTATTGGTAATTCAGCATCTGACAGCAATAAACACTTAAGATGTAACTTACAAGGAACAACTCACTCTATCTTTTCAAGCAGGGATTTTTTCACTTTTTTTTTTAGAACTTAAAAAAATTATGCTTGGTACACATAGCAAAATCTTAGTGAATGTTTGGTGGATGACTGATTGATTTTCTATAGAAATCTTTTTAACTTGATAGTCAGTTAATGAAAATCAAAATACTAGATTTACCAGTAACTTAACTACTTTTTTCATTCTTCAAAAGTTGTTACAATAGCAATGTGTCTAGAATTTCTATGTTTGAAATTCCCACAAATTTTCTTTAAAGAAATTTGAAGAACTGTCTCAGAATGCAATAAAAAACCAAGCCCTCTCTTTTTGTACTTAAGAACTCAAAGCATGAATGTAGCAATAAATTTAGGCCTCCAGAATCAAAGGAAAGTTAGAATTTTAAAGAATTATACTTCCATTGGGATACTGGGGATTTTTAAACAAATTTTCAGTGACATCAAATACATTTTGCATTTGTATGCTGTATATTTGATATTAAATACATTTTGTATACTGATGAGAGTTAGAGGAAAGACAAATAAATTTATTGAACTGTATAATTTTTTAATTGATCTAAAGTCACATAAATATTTCCATCCTGGATTAAAGCAAATTTATGGAGATATTTCAAACTTACAAAGTAGGGTTTTTTTTTTTGGGGGGGGAGGCAAAAGTCAATTCACAAAAGTTCTGTTTTTCTAATATTTATCTTTTATATAATCTTTTTAACAATGGTTAATTTCATCTCATTTTTATTGATTTTTAATATTTCTATTTTTCCCCAGTTGAATTTTTAAAAATTATATTTGTTTTTAAAACCTTGAGTTCCAGGATCTTTCCCTCATCCCCACTCCCAGATCCCATTAAAAAAGCATATGTGAAGTTATGTAAAACATTTCCATAAAAGTCATGTTGTGGAAAAAAAAAAAAAAAACATAGATTGTTTCCCTCTCTCACCCTCCCTCCCCCAAATAAACATCAAGAAAAATAAAGTTAAAAAAGAGAGAGAGAGAGAGAGAGAGAGAGAGAGAGAGAGAGAGAGAGAGAGAGAGAGAGAGAGAGTATGTTTCAATCTGTATTCAGGCACAATCAGTTCTTTCTCTGGGTATGGGTAGATTTTTTTTATCATAAGTCCTTCAGAATAGTCATTGATCATTGTAATGCTGTAAAAAGCAAATTCATTCACAGCTAATCATCCCTCAACAACAACAAAGTAATAACTTTGTACACAGTACATTTCACTTTGTTTGATTTCATGGAGGTCTTTCCAGGTTTGTTTTTCTTTTGAGAATATCCTGTTTATCATTTTCTCATAGGACAATAATATTCAATATTGATGTTTTTTATATCATATTCATTCTAAACACATACTACAGCTTGTGCCAAAAGTAAGGAAGGTAAAGCACTTCTCAAAATTTATTAACATGGTAATCATATCCAATATTCTTATGAAACACATCAGCTTCAAAAACTTTTTCCAGAGAAATTATGGATATCCTTACTGTTTTTCCAAGAGAGAAGAAAATAGATTAATAAATAAATCCCAAATTAATAAAACAAATCCAAACTTTGAATGTATCAGACTTGGTTAGTATTTAGTACTTTAAGCATGAAAAAATACAGACATTTAAAAAGTGAGTGTTAAAAACACAATATATGACTCAAAAAGGAAATAACATACATACTCAATAGGAGTATAGAAGTTTATCCTACCTGCAGGAATACAGGAGGGGAATAGGTTTGGGAAGGGGGACAGAAGGTAATAAAAGAAAGGGCATATTGAGAGAGGGAGTGGCTGATAGCAAAACACTTTTGAGAAGGGATAGGGTGAAAGGAGAGAGAGAATAAATAGGGGGAATACATTTAGCAACAGCAATTGTAAAAAAAAAATTCAAAACAAGTTTCTCTGATAGAATATTATTGCTCTCTGGGAAATGATGACCAGGATGCTCGCAGGGGGAAAAAAAAAACCTTTAAAGTCCTCCATAAACAAAGTAAAATACACTGTATACAAAATAAAAACAATATTTTGGGATGACCAGCTATAAATGACTTTGTTATTCTCAGTAGTACAATCATCCACAACTACTCTGTAGAATTTAAGATGAAAAGTTCTTTCTATAACCCTAAGAAGGAAGTGATTGTGTCTGAATTGCGACTGAAGCATTCACTATCTCTCTCTATCTCTTTCTTTATTTTTAACTTAATTTTTCTTGAAAGTTTTTGTTTTCATTAGGGTAGGAGATCTATGTTTTCTTTTACAATTTCACTTTTATGGAAATGTTTTGCATAATATCACAATGTGATTTCTTAATTGTGGATGGGGATAAGGGAGAGAACCTTTTGCCTGTACAAAAATCTTATTAAAAACGGTTTAAAATTGTTTTGACTGTAACTGTGAAAAAAATAAATAAATGAATGAATGAGTGAATACATAAATAAATAATTGAAAAAACATAATATAGCTAGAGCAGCAGCTAATTGCCTAACTCAAAAGAGCAAACTAGTGAATGTATAAACTTATGCTTCTATCCAAGGAATATGTGACTATAAAGTCAGACAGCTTTTTTTAAAACTAAAATAATTGCTGTTGTCTTTCTTTACAGTATATTTTATTGTAATAAGCATATTTGTTTTTTCTTGTGAACCAAATGTACAAATTGAAGTCATTTGGACTTCTTAGATTAACCTAAACTTTTTTTTTTAAGTTAGAGTAAATCTAGAGGGTTGTGTAGTATATATTAGGTTGTATTTGTATAATTTCCATGGAAAAGCCCTCTAATACAGGCTGAAAGGAGCAGTGAATAGAGTATTAAGTTTGGAAATAGGAAGATCAGAATTCAAATCAAGTGTTTGCCATTTTTCATTTGTATAATCTTGGGAAAATCAATTAATCCTAATTATTCTTAGTAGTGAAATAATAAATGTTCAATCAATAAATTAATCAACAAGCATTTGTTAAAAGCTTGCTATGTTGTTCTAGGCACTATGATTGGGTCTGAAGATTCAAAGACAAAAGGGAAATACTTTCTGCCCTTTTGCCACATAGACATTGTGACTTCTCCAAAATTGTATAGTAAATTTCAAAGTCTGGATTTGGATCTGGATTTCTAGGGTTTCTTCTCTTGGAAAAACAGTAAGAATATCAATATCATATTAATATAATATTTTGATGCAAAAAAATAAGAAAGTCAATACTTATTTCAAAGCAATTTCCCTTTCTCCCCCCCTCTCCTTTCTCTTTCATAAACTGTTTCTAATGGAGATAGTTTTATACCATAATATTCCCATTCAAATACATGCATTAAAAAGGTATTTCTTTTAGAACTGTACTTTTCTGAAGTTAACTCAAGAAGAAAATAAAATGTTTAAAATTCTAATTGGAAATGTCTTTCATTTTTTAAAATTTGAATTCCCAAAACTTAATGCAGGCAAAACCTTGGAATATATATACATATTTTTCAATTAGTGACTTTTTTAATACATACCAAAAATTGTCATATACAAAGATATTTAGAAAAAATGACATACCTTTACTATTGTATAATCAGATTTAGTGATCAGAATATTGGGCTTTTCTTCTGCATAGACATTTTAAATTGACCAAAACACACTATTTGGCAGGACTATTTTATAGATTAAAAAAAGAATGGAGCTTGAAGAGTAGACGAATGCATTAACTAATGTCACTTAACTAAATGGTGAGTTGTCTAGGTGACAATGCTCAGCCTGGAGTCAGGAAGCCAAGTTCAAATACAATCTCACACATTTATTAACATGACCTGGATTAAGATATTTAACCTCTGTGAGCTTCCCATTTTGTCAATTCTAAATAGATAAAAAGGTCATCTATCTTTCAGGGTTGGTATGTGGTTCAAATGAGAAATGAGATATTTGTAGTGCTTACTACTGTATTTGAAACATAACCGGTATTATAGAAAAGTTATTCTTTTCCCCTCTTCCTCTGGTATAACTAAATATATGCCTCATGTTTTGTATGTCTCTTCAGTTAAAAAAAATGTCTTTTTAATATGTAGCATGCAGCAATTTCCAGAAAAATAATTCTTCTATCCAAAGAGAAATCTTTTATATAGCTTAATATTGTTTTCCACTCTTCTGTCACTTTTAACAACTATAATCAATAAATTTACTAAAAAGTCTACTATAAGAGCCTAATAAGTATGTGTTAATAAACATATTAACACAACATAATAACTAACATAATAAACATATAAACAGTAAACAAAAACATATGCACATATATAAATGTGGTATGTTTATATGTATATATAATATATACACATAATATACATATATAGAAATGTATTTATAAATACTTGTGTATGTGCATATTCACTTGTGTATGCACATACATACTTTGAATACTTGAAGTCATAGATGTATTCAATAGACAAAAGGAAATAATAATGAACAAGAAATTTAAACAAAGCAAGGCAGTTATATAAAGAGAATAGAAGTGAGCATAGGAAGAAAAAACAAGCAGGAAAATCTATATTCCTGATAAGTGATAATGGGATACTGTATTAAGAAAATACAGTAGAAACAGATAAAATGATACAAATGCTAGTGATATTGTGGAGATAAGGATCAATAGGGCCTCTTCGCTAATTATATTTATCCCTATATAGAGGATAAAGCTATAATTAAAGCTATAAGAAGGAATAATGTAGCTAGTTCAGTATGATACTTAACTTCTCAAACAATGTCTTAGATTTAAAATTAGTTGTGTAATGTCATTGTTATTACTGAAAATAATATTTTATATGACACATATTAATAGGAAAGAATAGTAGTAAAATGATGTTAGATTTCCTTCCTACTTTACTATGTTGCTGAAAGACTAAAATTTTGGCTTTCTGTAGAGATTCATATGTAATATATCAATGTACAAGGACTTATCTTTATTCCATATTTTTCATCTTCTCACTTATTTGGAATTAAGAAGAGGGAGTGAAAGAAAGAGGAGATAAGTATTTGATTCAATTTTGGGAGAGAGAAATTTAAAAAGGGGAAATATAATTTAAGAAAAGGAATATGCCTTGTTAAATATACATGTTACTTACTTTACATTCTACATAACACTTAACATTTAAAAGAAGTTTTCATGTGCAGTCAGTCACCTATGACATAAATAGTAAGTGGCAACACAACTATGACTATTCCTCCTTAAAAACCTCATAAAACCTTCTCTTCAAAGAGATTTATGAATAATGTGAACTAAATAATTCATGAGATTGCAGATGCTAGTCTAAATAGCCTCTTCCTTTTTAAGGTTTCAGTTTGTAGAGCTGTGATCAAAAGCCTTCATCAGTCATGATAGTTGCATTTGTACTTACTCCAAACAAACCATATTTGCATGTGAATATTTTTCATTGAAATGAGATATAAAATATGCCAGCCAAGGCCCAACTAAAAGGCATTTTATGCCATTTAAATTCAGTCAAATTAAAGGCTGAATGCAACCTAAAAGGTCTACTCTCAGAACACTAATTTGACACATCATAAATAAAAACCATCTTTTTTTGTTAGAGTAGTCTCAGCACTTGTCAGAAAATTGTACATAGCCATATTAACAAAGTGTTGCCTCTTAGGAAATAATAAAGGAAAATCTTGTACATAAATCAACAAAACACACATACACAGATCTTTATGTAGTGTCACTAGTTCAAAGGTGACACTTTTATCTGATATGTACAAAAAGATGCTTTAACCAACCTAAATGCAAATGAATCTTATCCTTAAAAGATTTTTTTTTAATTTGAGAAATAAATTATTTTTAGAAAATACACTCATGTTCATGAATTACCTTTTTTTAAATACATAGATTTTGTTTCCTTCGTGATTTCTATTTATCAACTCTCCTCTTGGGTTATGTGATAGAGTTAAGGAACTTTTTTAAAAGTCTCAGATTGATTTTTAAAAATTAAATTGATGTAAAGGGAAAAGGAGGTAGGTGGGTTATAAAATTGAATGTCTATAAGATTCTTAGTTTTCAATAATTAAGGGGGAAAATCATGGATAAATGATTAATTGAATGTTTTAATATATTTGGCATAAAGAAGAAAATTTCAAAAGAACAAAATCAACACAAGATGGTAAAAAGAGAAAACCCAAAAGTTAGTCATAAGTTGGTCTACTTAATAAAATTCAATAGACATCCTTTGCTCCTATTTACCAGCTATCTTCAGCATATGCCATTTTGTTGAGAAAAAGACTGTGATTTCCTAAGTGTCACAACATACCACAAAATGTCTTCATTATCAATCAATCAATAATCATTTATCAAGTCTTTTTATGTGCCAGACAATCTCTTGGGGATAAAAAGGGAAGAAAATAGTCCTTCCTTTTCAAGGGCAGGCTCAAAACCACTCAAAACCTTATTTTAACCTTATTATCTATCTTACCTAACTGATAACATGTCAGTCACTCATAGGTGAAATATCAATTAGACATAAACTTTAGGCTAAAAACTAAAAAGCCTTCAAGTTGAAATGACTTTACATGAGAATAAAATTTATATACTGAGAAAACATGGGATCTATAAATTATCTACTATATATAGAAGAGATAAAATTCTAGAAATTAGAGTTGTGTTCCTTTCCAATATGCAAGAAGGTAGAAAACAAAGATGTCCTAACCAGCATTTCCATATCAGCTGATCTCACTCTGAAAAATAAAGATAGGATACTGATGCATCATGTTTATAGCAAACATTCAGCACTCTAAAAATGGAAGAAATGGATTTTTAGCAACCAAGATTTATAAATTGCCTCTTCACCACATTTGCTTTCTGTCTTTAGCCCGCTTTTTTTTTTTTATTATAGCTTTTTATTTACAAGATATATGCATAGGTAATTTTTCAGCATTGACAATTGCAAGACCTTTTGTTCCAACTTTTCCCCTCCTTCCCTCCATCCTCTCCTCCAGATGGCAGATTGACCAATACATGTTAAATATGGTAAAGTATAAGTTAAATACAATATATATACATGTCTATACAATTATTTTGCTGTATAAAAAGAATCAGACTTTCAAATAATATACAGTTAGCCTGTGAAGGAAATCAAAACTGCAAGCAGACAAAAATAGAGGGATTGGGAATTCTATGTAGTGGTTCATAGTCAGTTCACAGAGTTCTTTCACTGGGTGTAGCTGGTTCAGTTCATTACTGCTCTATTGGAACTGATTTGGTTCATCTCATTGCTGAAGATGGCCACATCCATCAGATTTGATCATCATATAATATTGTTGTTGAAGTATGTAATGATCTCCTGGTCCTGCTCATTTCACTCAGCATCAGTTCATGTAAGTCTCTCCAGGCCTTTCTGAAATCATCATGCTGGTCATTTCTTACAGAACAATAATATTCTATAATATTCATATACTACAATTTATTCAGCCATTCTCCAAATGATGGGCATCTACTCAGTTTCCAGTTTCTAGCTACTACAAAGAGGGCTGCCACAAACATTCTTGTCATATTAATTTCCAATTTCCCAGCAATTTTTGTCAAACAGTGAGTTCTTATCCCAAAAGCTGGGGTCTTTGGATTTGTCAAACACTAGATTATTAAAGTTATTGACTGTTTTGTCCTTTGAACCTAACCTATTCCACTGATCAACTAGTCAATTTCTTAGCCAATACCAAATAGTTTTGGTAACCGCTGCTTTATAATATAATTTTAGATCTCGTACAGCTAGTTTAGCCCACTTTTTGTTAGATTTTTGATATATTTGTGAGAAATTAGTTCAAAGTTTTTTGAGAAAATGTTTTGCAAAATCTATTTTTAATGTTCTTAATCTATACCTCTTTCTAAAAGCTATTTATGTATGGTTAACTAAATTATGTATGTTCTGATAATCTTTTCAAAAAGAACAACAGTTTTCACTAAAGAATCATTCTCAACTCAGAATTATGACATTATTAAGAGATATAACTAAGTTCTACCTACCCAAACTAATCAGTGGAAATAGAAATTGGAATAAAGATGCTTCAGAACTTAGACTGATTATACATTCAAAGATCTTACCTTCTAATATGCCAGATAACATGTAAGCAAATAGGTTGTAATTCCTAGTGAAAACCAATTCCAAAAGGAGGCAGAAAACCCAGATACCAAAATATACCAAATATTAATTTAAAAAAAACAAGGAAAAAAGCATATTAAGTGACTTCTTCCACTCCAGAACTACATAAAATATAAGCTAAACTCCCTCAAAAAACAGAAAAAGGATCTACCAGCAAAGGGATTGTTAAAATAAGCAAAGAAAACAAGAAGTCCAGAAACCAAGCAAAGATACTTATAGTCTGGAGTACCTGTAAGGGCTCAACTGAGAAAGACCTAGGTTGCTTAGAAACACATTGTATAGATTTTGGAATGAGAACAGTGCATATGTATCAGTGCTAACTGCATGATATTCTAGACAGAAGTCCAGATACTTCAAGACCCCTAGCAATTTGCCCTTAGGCCCTGAATATCCAGGGCTCTAAATCCCAAAGATTTAGTGAAGGATAATCTCAGGAAGTAGAGTTCAGTGCAGTAATTCAGATGACTTAGGTCAAGACCAAGAAGAGTGCTAACTGTCCCATTCAAAAGTACAAAAGGAGGTAAAGTTTGGTCTCACAGAAAGGCTTAATTAAGAAACAGCCTTACCACTTTAAATATTTACTATTATAAATAATTTTTGTATATCCAAAGATACTTCAGACGACCAAGACAAGTAGCAATAAGAATAACTATTGCCCGATATTGAGAGTATAGGCATGCATATTGCATATGTATATATGCTTAAATATATACGGCATATGTAGATGCAATTACTGTTCTTTTCTGATTCTCCTACTACATGTGTATACTATTTTTCAGTATCTTTTGCTAAGTTATCATTCATGTGATATTTTAACTGTGGGTGGTACCCTGAGGTTCTGTACTAGACCCTATGGATTTAATTATCATTTCTATGCAGATGACTCATAGATCAATATATGCATGCCCAGTTTCTCTAATTAGCTCCAATTTTGTATCACCAAATGACTGTTGGACATTTCAAACTAGATGTCTTAGAAGCATATTCAAATCAATTTGTACAAAATAGAATTATCTACCTATTCAATAAAATCTACCTCTTTTCATCCTATTACTATTGAGGACACTTTGATCCTTCCAGTTACCCAGGTTCCTTTTTGGGTTCTCCCATTCCTTGTTATGTTCATTTACCCAATATATCCCAATCAGTTGTTAAGTATTGTCACTTCTATCCTCACAATACCTCACATAAATACATAGATGTCCTTCTTTCACCCAGCTATCATCCTAATTCAAAACAGCAGCACATATAGCTTACTTCAACAGTCTCCTTTAGTTCTCTCTGCCTCAAGCTTTCATCTTCCTCCCAGATGCAAAAATTATTTTCTCTAAATTTAGTTCAGTTCTGATCATATCACTCCTTATACAGATACACAGACACACAGACACACACACAAACATACACACACACACACACACACATGCAGAGAGGGAGTCAATTCCTCATATAGATTTAAAACTCTTTACAAGCTGACCCCTTCTTATCTTCCTGGCCTTCCCGGTGCCATATTTTCTCATTCACTATTCTGAACACAAAACTCCATCTATTTAATGTATGTATTTGAATTGGCTGTGTCCCATGCATTGAATTATCTATTTCATTTCTAGGAATCTTTGTTGGTTTTTTTTTTTTTTTTAAGATTGAATATATTGTATTGTGAAATAGTGGAGGATTCTCCTTTTGCCAGTAAGATTCCAGGAGGAATAGTTTCCTTTTCCAAACCAGAAGAATCCTCATGACATCTTAAAAGCCATCCTTGTGCAGGTTCTATCATTTTTTTAAATCTGTCTTTCACATCTTCTATCCCTGCCTTCTTCAGACTCCTTTTATGCTAAGCTTGATCTCATCTAATCTCATCTCATCCCTTCATTTGGTTATATCTATAGTTGCTAGTATTTGAAACCTGGGCTTCTTTATGCACAACAACAACTTATCTCTTCTTTAAATTGTGAAACTCAAAACATTCATCTTTCTGTCAGATATGACTCTAGCAGTCTATATAATCAGTTCACATTCACTAACCAATTATGTAATTATAATTTATTATCTTTATCCTTCAAAATTCTGAAAAGTTATATACAAATGAGAATGATGGCCAATATATTGCAGTCATATATTTCTTCATTCAAGCCTTTGCTTTTAAATAATTCATATAATAATTTTAGGGTTTAATAGTTTTAAGTAATATTGTTTAATAGCTTAAAATATCTGGGAAGTTATCTCTTGAGGCTTCAGAACAATCTATGTTTCACCTCATTGATTTTTTATTTGATGAGGTTTTTAAAGTTAATTTGATCAATGTTCTTTATTTGAAGTCCTTTTTTCAGCAATCAAAATGTCTATATAACAAAAGCAGTTAATGTTTTTTGCTATGTATACATATATAAATATAAGTATTTATGATATATATGTCATTTATAATATATTTTATGTATGAGATTATGAAATACACTGTGTTGCATAATACATATACTACATAAATGGATATTACATAAATTATTTTTAAATGAATCATGATTAAAACATTTGATATACCTAATATATAATATACGTTATCAATATTTTAATTTACAGGGAAAAAGACAATATATTTTTCAAAAGTTTCAATTTTGTATAATGAAAATGAAATAGTAATAAACAAAGTTTTTTTGAATGAGCCAGAATTCTTTCTTTTCTTATATCAACTTGTGAATTATTTATTCAGATATTTGGATATATATTTCAGCAATGTGTCATTAGTTTTGGGGTGGAAGCATTCATAAGTAAACAATCATTGTAAACAAGTCAATAAAGAGAAAAATGTCTAATATACTTGGGAAATTAGGACAATTTTAATGCAAAGGTACAGACTTTATATATATTAAAAAAAAACAACAGGGAATGGTTTGTGGCAGAAAAACACAATATATCAGCAAGAATGTGAATGCTAATGAAAAGACACCAAGGGATAAGGGTACAGAAACATATATTGCAAGCAGACAGTGATGAGGGCAGATGTAGAAAAATGATTATCAACTTTAGACCCCTAGAGCAATATGAATGAAATCACATCCTTGTGTTCAGGGAAATAAAAACGGCAACTTGGATAGAAATAAAGAGAGGCTTTAATTATCTAAAAGTAAATTGGGAGCAACCCATGATAATACTGAAGTGGGGTTATTATGGAACACAATGCAGAGTTAATTCAGAAATCAGTTTGTTCAAAAACATCAACAGCTGGGTTTAATAATAGACACAATGAATCAAAAATGAATAAAACCTTGAGATGAAAGATTATCTGAACAACTCTAATCATATTATTAGATTTACTAAGAAGAATAAATTGACAAAATCCATAAAAGGAACTTATTTGTGTGAACATATTTTTGAGACAACAATTTTCAAAAAATGATTGGTAGTAGATAAGTGTTAGACTTCTGGCAAAGATGGCTTAGAAACTCATCTTAGAAACACACACAAAAATTTAAAAAGATATCATATGATGAAATGGTCCAATAAAGCTAAAAGGAAACATAATATAGATACACCAAATGGCATCGCACCTAAGTAACTAAATGAAAAGTTAATCAAATCCATCAACATGTATTTATTCAGTACTTACTATGTGCTAAATGCTAGATATAGAACACACAGAATAAAACATTCCTTATGTTCAAGAAGCCTCCATTTTAATGAATAAAAGTAATTATAATTTAAGGCATTATAATAAAATACAATATGATATGCATGTCACCTAATTATAAAAGCAATAACAATGAATAAATTCAGGATAGTTTGGGGAGGAAGGTAGTAGCCAGTAAGGAGACTAGGTAAGGGAGGAATGCATTCCAAGCATTTGAGACTGCTAGTACAAATTCTGATATGGAAGATAAACTGCATACATTAGAAAGAGAGAAGGTCATTTTGACTATCCTGTAGAGTATATAAAAGAAAGTAATATAAAATGAAATTGAACAGATAGACTAAAGCTAAATTATAAAGGATTAATATTTTAACCTGGAGTTAATAGGAAGCTAGTAGAATTAATCAAGTTGTAGAAATACTTGGTCAATGTGCTTAAGGACAACCATTTTGACAACAATGTATAGGGTAGATCAGTGTTTCCCAAACTTTTGACATATGTGTATCCCTTCTCTAATTTTCATAATGCTGAGTATCCCCCGTTTAAAAAAAAAAAGGATGTATTTTAATAACAATCAAAATATTTTTTGGTACATATACATAATAATAATAAATGAAAAATAAAATTATTCATAATAAAATATAAATCCATGCCAGAAGGTTTGTTGCATGCGGAAGAAGAGCAATTGTTGGAATTGGCTTCAGATGGATTCTTGAAAAATAAACATAAGGAGTATACTTTAACATCATTCTGGTTACAAATGCAACATGTGTATCCTGTTTTAACAGAAAAAGTTCTGAAATACATCTTGCCTTTTCCAACTTCATATTTATGTGAAGTTGCTTTTTCAGCATTTGTAGACATGCAGTCAAAAAAAAAGGAACAGGCTCTTGGATGTGGAGCCACATCTCAGATTAAAATTAACAACCAGGGAACTAAATTATGATTATCTGTTATCTCGGCACAAACAATTTCATCCTTCTATATAAAAATAATCAAAATCAGTGGGACTTACTAAAGCACATAACAAAACTTTCTTATAAAGAAAAATCACACAAAAGCTAAAAATACACAGGCTTCTGGAGAAGCCACTATTAACGAAGTAAGTTGTCTCTGTAACAAAGTGCGGTATATTATGTACACTGTATCCCACCGGACCATCTCACACCTCACAACATTGTCTTAACTTGACTCATGAGAATGTAGAATTAGATGCAGCTAAGCATGGTGCAGTACATATCCCCACCAAACTCTTCCTGTACCCCTTGGGGTACAGGTATCACACTTTGGGAAACACTGAGGTAGATAAAATAGTAAGAGACTTGAAAGAGGGAGAGAGCAACTAGAAGTTTATTGTACTAATAAAGGAGAGATAAACTGATAGTCTGAAGGGAGAAGCTGTGTGAGTGGTGAGGAGTTGGGTAAGAGAGAGATTGTTAAGATGGCCATGACAAGATTTAATAACTAATTAGGTATTTGGGGTAAAAAACGAGACTAATGCCTTATAAACCTGGGATATTACAAGAATGGTAGTACCTGTTTTAAAAATGAGTAATTTTAGAAGAGGGAAAGGTTTAGGGTATAAGATAATGATCTCAGTTTTAAACCTGCTAGATTTTTCTTTTTTTTTTTTAAATCAAATTTATTTTATTTGAAGAAACAGAATAGAAAACAAGAAAATCAGATAAGTGATATATAACAAAACAAAGGAGAACATCAGAGAGAATTCAAAATATATAACAACAAATCCCAATTTAAGTAAGTAAATATATTAGTAAAAAATATATATTCATGAATGCTGTCTTTACTTCCTTATAAATTATTCTTTGGTTCTTTGCTGAAAACCTTTTGTACTTTATTCTTTTGTTCCCCCTTTCACACTCCCCACAACCACCAAGCAAGCTACAGTTATAAAAGGATATATATGTATATATATATATATATATATATATATATATATATATATATATATATACATACATATCTACACCCACTCACACACCACCTACCTCAGATACACATGCATGTCTTTCCTGTCCCTGCTGACTCCTTCATTAAATTTTGTTCCACAATTTAGGACTATTACTTAACCTCCTCCTATGCAAGGATCCTTCCCTTGTATTCTTCCCTCACTCATTGCTTCCAATTTTCCCTATCCCTCCCTCCTTACTTCTTTTTAAAAAAATTTATTATAGCTTTTTATTTACAAGATATATGCATGGGTAATTTTTCAACATTGACCCTGGCAAAACCTTCTGTTCCAACTTTTCCCTCCTTACTCCCACCTCCTCCCCTAGATGGCAGGTAGACCAACACATGTTAAATATGTCAAAGTAAATGTTAAGTACAATATATGTATACATATCCATACAGCTATCTTGCTGCAAGAGAAAAATCAGATTTAGAAATAAGGTAATAAAAGGAAATAAAAGGAAGTAAAAAGGAAATAAAAAATGCAAACAACAAAAATAAAGGGAGTGGAAATGCTATGTTGTGTTTCACATTCATTTCCCATAAATCTTTTGCTGGGTATAGCTGGTTCTCTTCATTATTGAGCAAATGGAACTGATTTAGTTCATCTCATAGTTGAAGAGAGCCACACCCATCAGAATTGATCATCATATAGTATTGTTATTGAAATATATAATGATCTCCTAGTCCTGCTCATTTCACTCAGCATCAATTGAAGTAAGTCTCTCCAGGACTTTCTGAAATCATCTTGCTGGTCATTTCTTATGGAACAATAATATTCCATAACATTCATATACCACAACTTATTCAGCCATTCTCCAATTGATGGGCATCCATTCATTTTCAAGTTTCTAGCTACTACAAAAAGAGGTGTCACAAACATTTTTGCACATACAGGTCCCTTTCCCTTCTTTAAGATTTATTTGGTATATAAGCCCAGTAATAGCACTGCTGGATCAAAGGATATTTACAATTTGATAACTTTCTGAGCATAGTTCCAAATTGTTCTCCAGAATGGTTGGGTGCATTCACAATTCCACCAACAATGTGTCAGTGTCA